>NW_024470758.1:2418303-2538303 GCF_017639515.1 Carcharodon carcharias
CTCTCCCTAAACCTCTCTACCTTTATCTCTCTCTCTCTGTCTCTCTTCTGGGCCCTCAGCTCTGGAATTCCCTCCCTAAACTTCTCTGCCTCTCTCTCTCTATAGGCCCCCCACCCCCTCTCCTCCTGTAACCAGCTCCTTAACACCTCCCTCTTTGACTTGGGCCTGTGAAGCACATTGAGACGTTTTATACTACGTCAAAGACGCTGCATAAATATAAGTTGCTGTTGGCAACTCTTAAGCGTCATCGATGACAGCGCCTGTCACTACAAGACAGGCGGCTACCAGGTGTGTGGGGAAACTCTGAGCTAAAACAGTCACCACACAAAAAAAAACTGTCAAAATTAACTGAAGATCCGTGGTTCTGAAGAAATGACGGGGAGAATTCTCTGAGCAGTGAGCTTCTCGGGCCTACGGGACATGATTGGTTAACGTCAAGCCTTTTCAGGCTGCTTCAAATAGAGAGGGCGGTAGGCCGAGGCCTGGGGGTGAGGATGGCAGAAAGGGGAAGTTAAGACAAGGCCGGGATCGGATTTTAAAAGCCTGCAGGAAAGATGGAAGGTTGAAGCGCTCGGATGGGATGAGAGAGCAGGAGATTGTGAAATGTTTCTCCCCTTCTGTGCAGGCAAAGCAGGGTCGTGTACAGGAGATTCGAGCAGCCCAGAAAATAAGTGAGATTGGCTTCAGAGGAGAACAAACCATGGAGTGGAGAACAAACCATGGAGTAGAGTCAGGGTGTGAAAATGTAGAGATAAATAGAGAGAGGGAGAGAGTGAATGAGGGAGAAGGGGAGGAGGGAGAGAGAATGGGTAGGTGAGAGGGAGCAAGTGGGAGAGAGGGAGAAGCAGAAAGAGAAAGAGAGGGGGTAGAAGAGAGAGCGAGAGGAGGGGAGAAAGGGACAGGAGAGAGAGGCAGAGGAAGAGATAGAGAGAGAGTGGAGGGGAAAAGAGAGAGAGGGGGAGACAGAGGGAGTAAGAGGGAGCAGGAGGGAGAAGGAGAAGCAGAGGAAGGAAGCGAGAGGGAAAGAGGAAAGTGGGAGGAGGAACAAAAAGGGGAGGACAAGAGAGCAGAAGCAAGAAGGAGAAGGAGAGCAAGGGGAGAGAGGGAGGGAAGAAAGAGAGAGGGAGAGGGAGGGGAATGAGATGGAGAGAGAGGATAGAGAGGGAGAGTGAAGGGGAGAGAAAGGGAGGGGGAGAGAGAGAGGAAAGATAAAGTGTGGGAAAGAGAGAGGGGGAGAGAAAGGAGGGAAGAGAGAGAGAGATGGAGGGAGGCGGAGAGGGAGGGTTGAGGGAGGGAGAGAGGAGGAGAGTGGAGAGAAAGAGAGGCAGGTGGAGAGAGAGAGAGGAAAGATAAAGAGTGGGAAAGAGAGAGGGGGAGAGGAAGGGGAGAGAGGGAAGAAGGAGAGAGAGAGGGAGGGGAGAGAGAGAGAGAGAAGAGAGAAGGGGAGAGAGAGGAGGGAAGAGAGAGAGAGAGGGCGGGAGGAGAGAAGGGGGAGGAGAGAAGGGGGAGAGAGAGGGAGAGAGGGGAGAGAGAGGGAGAGAGAGAGGGGGAGGGAGAAGAGAGAGAGAGAAGGTGAGAGAGAGAGAGGAGAAGAGAGAGAGCAGGAGAGAGAGAGGATGGAGAGAGAGAGGGAGAGAGAGTGGGAGAGAAAGTGGGAGAGAGAGAGGGGAGAGAAGAGAGAAGGTGAGAGAGAGAGGAGAAGAGAGAGAGCGGGAGAGAGAGAGGATGGAGAGAGAGAGGGAGGGAGAAGAGAGAGAGAGATAGTGGGAGAGAGAGAGCGGGAGAGAGCCAGGGACAGGACAGGGACATCCTTTTCAGTGTGAATTTAATGAGATATTTTACTGTGTTTGACAGTCACTGTCAACAGCAGAAATTGCGAGCGGAAATCAGGCAGATCAAAAAGAATCTGTGAAGGCAGTGAATATATTTTTAATGTCACAGGGAATTGTGGCATTTGCGAAAGCTGCAAAGCGGCGATGAGTATTCCTGTATGCTCTGGGGAGAGGGTGGGCAAGGTTTCTCTCATGAGATTGCTGCATGTTTTAACAAGCAAAGCAGCAAGAAAGGCAAACCTGCATTTCTAACCCATCTTTCAGAACCTCAGGACATCTCAAACCCATTTTCTAGGCAGTGAAACGCTCCAGAACTGGAGCCGCTTTGTAAACGTGTAGAGTGTGGCGGCCAATTTACATACGGCAAGGCCCCCACAAACATCGTGCTCATGACCCAGACCATTTGTATTTAGTGATGTTGGTCGAGGGATAAATATTGGCCTCAGGACACCGGGGAGACTCCCCTCTCCTCTTATTCCAGGGGAGGCCGTGGGATCTTTTATATCTCCCCCAGAGGGCAGACCGAGCCCCCAGTTTGACATCTCATCCGAAAGACATGGGGCAGGATTCTGCGGCCCTCCACACCTCCGGGATTATCCGGCCCTGAAGTTGGGCTTTGAGAGAATTGACGCTGGGATTTATACCCGCGAATATTCTGGGGTGTTCATTGTTTCCTTTTGGAGTTCAGTGGAGGTCGGTTTAGTTGAACACGTGGCCGTGTGAAACTCAGTCCGAACTCACACCAACAGATTCACCCATCACCGCCGAGCTCGCTCTCCTACACCAGCTCCCAGCCTGCCAACACCTTCAAATTTAAAAAAAAATTGCCTCTTTCTTGCGATGAAACCTCTCAATGCAATCGCCCCTCCCTATCTCGATAACCTTCTCCAGCCCCCACAACCATCCAAGATCCCTGCGCTCCCAACAATTCCAGCCTCTTGTGCATCCCCCCGATTTCCATCGCTCGGCCAATGGCGTCCGTGCCTCCAGCTGTCTGGACCCTAAGCTCTGGAATTCCCTCCCTAAACCTCTCTGTCTCCCTCTGGAATTCCCTCCCTAAACCTCTCTGTCTCTCTATGGAATTCCCTCCCTAAACCTCTCTGTCTCTCTATGGAATTCCCTCCCTAAACCTCTCTGTCTCCCTCTGGAATTCCCTCCCTAAACCTCTCTGTCTCCCTCTGGAATTCCCTTCCTAAACCTCTCTGTCTCTCTATGGAATTCCCTCCCTAAACCTCTCTGTCTCCCTCTGGAATTCCCTCCCTAAACCTCTCTGTCTCTCTATGGAATTCCCTCCCTAAACCTCTCTGTCTCTCTATGGAATTCCCTCCCTAAACCTCTCTGTCTCCCTCTGGAATTCCCTCCCTAAACCTCTCTGTCTCCCTCTGGAATTCCCTCCCTAAACCTCTCTGTCTCTCTATGGAATTCCCTCCCTAAACCTCTCTGTCTCCCTCTGGAATTCCCTCCCTAAACCTCTCTGTCTCTCTATGGAATTCCCTCCCTAAACCTCTCTGTCTCCCTCTGGAATTCCCTCCCTAAACCTCTCTGTCTCTCTATGGAATTCCCTCCCTAAACCTCTCTGTCTCTCTATGGAATTCCCTCCCTAAACCTCTCTGTCTCCCTCTGGAATTCCCTCCCTAAACCTCTCTGTCTCTCTACGGAATTCACTCCCTAAACCTCTCTGTCTCCCTCTGGAATTCCCTCCCTAAACCTCTCTGTCTCTCTATGGAATTCCCTCCCTAAACCTCTCTGTCTCCCTCTGGAATTCCCTCCCTAAACCTCTCTGTCTCTCTACGGAATTCCCTCCCTAAACCTCTCTGTCTCCCTCTGGAATTCCCTCCCTAAACCTCTCTGTCTCCCTCTGGAATTCCCTCCCTAAACCTCTCTGTCTCCCTCTGGAATTCCCTCCCTAAACCTCTCTGTCTCCCTCTGGAAATCCCTCCCTAAACCTCTCCGTCTCTCAAGACTCTCCTTCAAACCGTCTTCTTTGACTGAGTTTTGGGTAATCTGTCCCTCGGGCCTCCTCATGTGGCTTGGGTTAAGGAGGCTCCTGGGAAGCATTGGGGGACGTGTTACTACATTGAAGGCGCTAAGTAAGTGCAGCCTGATCTCAGTGCTGTGGCTGCATCTCCGAACTTTGAACACTGCTGCTCGGCGGTGAGTCTGGATGGCTTTGGGCTAGAGAGACGGGAGGGGAGAGGGAGCGAGGGATCAGCCAGTGCTACAATCCCTTTTTTCACTTCAACACATGAAGCTGAGCACGTCATGGCCAAATCAGTTGGCACCACATCCTGGGCTGGTTCAGGAGTGAAGTGTGCTGACATGGGCAAGGTACCAGCAGGGGTATCGTAGCAACCAGGATGGAGATGGGGGCGTGAGTATGTGATGTACTCGGTTTTATTAACATGGACCCATCTGTTCCGGCCGCTGCCAATATGCTCCTCTGTCTCACCATCCCTCGTCTCCCCCCCCCCGACACCTCTCAGTCATGTCAGTGGGAGAGATCTCAACCCGAAGGGACATCATTAAACAGAGAGGGTTGGGGTTAGGGAGGGAGTGGGGGTTGGTCCTGTGGAAGGGGCAGCTCATGGTGGCCGAGAACGGAGCCTTAGGACGGTGTCGGAGGTTGATCCCTTAGTGGGAGTCGGGAATGGTGGGATTCTGAACTCATCTCTCACCCTGTCACTGTTCTTACAAGAGGCAGACTCGTTTTAAAGGGCCGCTTCTCAATCAGGGACCCCTTTTAAAGAGGGAGTCTCCCCCATCAGGGACCCCTTTTAAAGAGGGAGTCTCCCTATCAGAGACCCCTTTTAAAAAGGGAGTCTCCCCATCGGGGACCCCTTTTAAAGAGGGAGTCTCCCCATCGGGGACCTCTTTTAAAGAGGGAGTCTCCCCATCGGGGACCCCTTTTAAAGAGGGAGTCTCCCCATCGGGGACCCCTTTTAAAGAGGGAGTCTCCCCATCAGGGACCCCTTTTAAAGAGAGAGTCTCCCCATCAGAGACCCCTTTTAAAGAGGGAGTCTCTCCATCAGGGACCCCTTTTAAAGACGGAGTCTCCCCATCAGGGACCCCTTTTAAAGAGGGAGTCTCCCCAGTAGGGACCCCTATTAAAGAGGGAGTCTCATTATCAGAGACCCCTATTAAAGAGGGAGTCTCCCTATCAGAGACCCCTATTAAAGAGGGAGTCTCCCTATCAGAGACCCCTATTAAAGAGAGAGTCTCCCTATCAGGGACCCCTTTTAAAGAGGGAGTCTCCCCATCAGGGACCCCTTTTAAAGAGGGAGTCTCGTGATCAGAGACCCCTTTTGAAGGGGGAGTTTCCCCGTCAGGAACCCCTATAAAGGAAGTCAATTTCTCAAGGACCCCTTTAATGAGGTGGAGGGGGTGGGGGGGGGTGGGGGGGGTTCCCCTTAAAGGGAACTGTCTGTTGGGGGCCCTTTTAATAGGGTCGTCTCTCTTTCAAAGATCCTGTCCTTATTCTGACACTAAGCTGTGTGTGGCAGTTGGATAAGTGGAACGAGACTATCTCTATGAAACTCCAATCTGCTCCTGAGCTGACAGATGAGATTGTTTCCATTTAACACCAACACACCATGTACTCATGTATATTTATTACAGACTAACAAGCCAGGCACACAGCTCGATTCTGTTAAAGCTGCACTCTGCATCTAACTCTCAGGCCCTTTCAACTGTGACCAGCCAGTTATCCCATCTTTACCAATGTCAATGTTACTAAAACCGAATTGTTGAGCTCGACATTTGACAGTAAAGGCTGTCAAGGCACTGGGGGATTGGTGGAAGGTAGGGGGCGCGTGTGGGATGGGGGTCGGGGGCGGCGGGGGGGGGGTGGGTGGGTGGGGCGGTGGGGGGGGGGGTGGATGGGTGGCAAAAATATACCTGAACTGAGGGGGTTCCATCCACCAGGAAGGAGCGAACAGCTTCCTGGGGACTCTTATCTCTACAAGAGAGAAGGCTGAGGGCGGGCTCGATAGAGGCCTTTAAAATGATGAATGGCTTCAATAGGATAGACGAAGAAATCTTTCCACATGTGGACGAGACCAGAGCTTCTTTTTCTTAATTCTTTCACAAGATGTGGGCATCCTGCCCATCCCTAATTGCCCCTTGAGAAGGTGGGGGTGAGCCGCCTTCTTGAGCCGCTGCAGTCCCCGTGGTGTAGGTACACCCACAGCGCTGTTAGGGAGGGAGTTCCAGGATTTTGACCCAGTGACAGTGAAGGAATGGCTGATATATTTCCAAGTCAGGATGGTGAGTGACTCTGAGGGGAACTTGCAGGTGGTGGTGTTCCCCATGTGTCTGCTGCCCTTGTCCTTCTAGATGGTAGAGGTCATGGGTTTGGAAGGTGCTGTCAGAGGAGCCTTGGCGAGTTGCTGCAGTGCATCTTGTAGATGGTCCTTGAATATTGGATAGTCACTAGTAAATCCAATCGGGAATTCGGGAGAAACTTCTTTACCCAGAGAGTGGTGAGAATGTGGATCTCGCTCCCCCAGGGAGCGGTTGAGGCGAATGGTATAGATACATTTAAGAGGGAATCTGGATGAACACATGAGGGAGAAAGGAATAAAAGGATATGTTGATGGGGTGAGATGAAGAGGAGCGGGAAGACGCGTGGACTAGATGGGCTGAATGGCCTGCTTCTGCGCTGCGCATTCTATATTACATCCAGGATGCTTTAACAAGCAGTTGGCCCTCCCCCCTGCTGGCACAGTGGCTAAATGCCCTGCCTGGTGTGGTATAGATTGTCACACAGCTTTCACCCTCGCTTAGGTATGTTAAATAGTTGCCTTTTAGTTAGTGCCAGGTTTGAGTTGAGAAAGTCTTTGGGAACTCCCCCAGCTTGTTTTGCTTCTAGTCACAGACAACAGCAACAATACCATGAAGTTACAAAGTTTGTATTTATATAGCACCTTCAATGTAGTAAAACACCCCAAGGCTCTTCACAAGAGCATTATTGGAGTATACATATGTTCAATGGTTTGGCGTTTGATTGTGTGTGTCTGTTGACTCTCCTCTGTTCTGCGTGCTGTTAGTCAAGCCTGCATGTGGTCACAGAGAGAAAGAGAAGCAAAACTGAAAGCAAGTACTAAACACGGGAGCAGACATTTTAAAAAGCACAGTAAATACAGCTCCTATTTAGGCATGGAAGCCGGTGTGTCATCTCTGCATATCTCCAAGGCACAAACCACAACAATCATCAAATAAAATTTGACCCTGAGCCACACAGGAGATATTGGGGCAAAAGGGGTCAGTTTTAAGGAGCATCTTAAAGGAGCAGAGAGAGACGGAGAGGGTTAGGGTGGGAATTCCAGAGCTTAGGGCCCCCCCCCAGGCAGCTGAAGGCACGGCCGCTAATAGTGGAGCGATTAAAATTGGGGACGCGCAAGAGGTCATAGTTGGAGGAGCGCAGAGATGTTGGAGAATTGTGGGGCTGGTGGAGGTTACAGTGATAGGGAGGAGATGGGACCATGGAATGGTTCGAACACAAGGGCAAGAACTTTAAAATTGAGGTATTGCTTGACCAGGAGCCAGTGAGCAGTCGGATAACCAGGACTTAGTGCTGTTTTTTTTTTATAATTCATTCATGGGATGTGGGTGTCACTGGCTGGGCGAGCATTTATAACCCATCACTAGTTGCCCTTCTTCAGAGGGCATTTAAGAGTCAACCACATTGCATTAGGTCTGGAGTCACATGTAGGCCAGACTGGGTAAGGACAGCAGATTTCCTTATCCACATCAATGAACCAGATGGGATTTTTTTAAACAGTAGCCAATGATAATTGTCACAGCCACTATTACTGAAGCAAGCTTTATAATTCCAGGTTTATTCATTGAATTTAAATTCCAGCAGTTGCCGTGATGGGATTTGAACCCTTGTCCACAGAATGTGGGCCTTGGCCTCTGGATTACTAGTCCAGTGACATTACCACTATGCTACCATCTCCCCATTCACCTACCAGGCTTGCTGGGACTGACACAGTGCTAATCTCTCTTAACATTGTCACCCTCTCCGACCATTGCCGCAGGTGCACTGTGGGTGCACCTACACCACTGGGACTGCAGCGGTTCAAGAAGGCAGCTCACCACCACCTTCTCAAGGGGCAACTAGGGATGGGCAATAAATGCTGGCCCAGCCAGCAGAGCCCACATCCCGTGAATGAATAAATAAAAAATGTCCCCGTCAAACCAGCGCAGTACAGCACGGGGTTAGATACAGAGTAAAGCTCCCTCTACACTGTCCCCATCAAACACTCCCAGGGCAGGTACAGCACGGGGTTAGATACAGAGTAAAGCTTCCTCTACACAGACCCCATCAAACATTCCCAGGACAGGTACAGCACGGGGTTAGATACAGAGTAAAGCTCCCTCTATACTGTCCCCATCAAACACTTCCAGGACAGGTACAGCACGGGGTTAGATACAGAGTAAAACTCCCTCTACACTGTCCCCATCAAACACTCCCAGGACAGGTACAGCAGGAGGTTAGATACACAGTAAAGGTCCCTCTACACTGTCCCCTTCAAACACTCCCAGGACAGGTACAGCACGGGGTTAGATACAGAGTAACGCTCCCTATACACTGTCCCCATCAAACATTCCCAGGACAGGTACAGCATGGAGTTAGATACAGAGTAAAGCTCCCTCTACACTGTTGTATGGTACTGTCCTGAGTACCTCAGATGTTATGCTGTTATATGGGCAGGTTCATTACATCATTAAAGTCCCAATGTGAGGCTGAGCTATATAAGCTCTACGTTATCTACAATGTGTACAATGTCTAACTGCTGCACAAGCTGTAAT
This sequence comes from Carcharodon carcharias, assembly GCF_017639515.1. Taxonomy (NCBI): domain Eukaryota; kingdom Metazoa; phylum Chordata; class Chondrichthyes; order Lamniformes; family Lamnidae; genus Carcharodon; species Carcharodon carcharias. The sequence goes on from NW_024470758.1 coordinate 2,426,949, forward strand.
TAGTTCCACATTAATTACCGCCAGTGTCAGGAGGTTTTAGTTTGATGGTGGTTTTGCCCATTTTTGGATCCGGTTAGTCATCAGCAGAATGGGCTTCATTTAATAAAGACAATCGGAATCTTCACATTTCGTAGTTTGCCCTCCTTAGACTATCTCAGGCAGAAGATTTTGTTAATTAGTGGGAATGCCTGTCGTGTTAGAGATGGTTAGTCGAAGGATGTGCTAGTTTTACTGATGGGAATGCTGTACTGTGGAGCACACAATGCCTTACTGATCTCTCTAATCATTGTGGGATTCCCTGTGAGTATTTCTCTGATTCGGATCCTGCTCACTTTCTGTTACTCTCTCTCCCTCACTCTGTGTTTCTGTCGCTCACCCTCTCCCCGGCTGTTCCACCGCTTTCTCACACTCCCTCTGCATCACTCTTTGAGCCTCTGTCACTCTCCCTGCCACTCTGCCTCACTTTTCCTGTCTCTCTCTATCTTGTCTCTTTATTCTCCTTTCTGTCTCCCTTTCTCGCTCTGTTCATTTCTGTTTGATTCTCTCCTTCCTCTTGCTGTCTCTTCCTATCTGTCTCTCATTCCCTGTTTTTCATCTCTTATTCCCTGTGATCCACTCTCTGTCCACCTTTATCTTATTCTCTCTCTCTGCTCTATTTTCTCTCTCTCTCTCTCTCTCTCTGTCTTTCTCTCCCCCTCCCTCCCTCTATCTCTGTCTCTCGCATTCTCATTGCTCTTCTCAGCTGGTCGTGGGTTGACATCCCACCTCAGGTATGAGCCCATAATGCAGGTCAATGCTCCCACTCCAATACTATGGGAATGCTGCACTGTCGGAGGGTCTGAGACAGTGCTGCACTACCAGGGGAGCAGTACTGAGGGAGTGCTGCACTGCCAGAGGAGCAGTACTGAGGGAGTGCTATACTGCCAAGGGAGCAGTACTGATGGAGTGCTGAACTGCCAGAGGAGCAGTACTGAGACAGTGCTGCACTGCCAGAGGAGCAGTACTGAGGGAGCGCTGAATTGCCAGAGGAGCAGCACCGATGGATTGCTGCACTGCCAGAGGAACAGCACCAAGGGAGTGCTGCACTGTCGGAGGGTCAGTACTGAGGGAGTGCTGCACTGCCAGAGGAGCAGCACCGAGGGAGTGCTGCACTGTCAGAGGGTCAGTACTGAGGGAGTGCTGCATTGCCAGATGAGCAGCACTGAGGGAGTGCTGCACTGCCAGAGGAACAGCACCAAGGGAGTGCTGCACTGTCAGAGGGTCAGTACTGAGGGAGTGCTGCACTGCCAGAGGAGCAGCACCGAGGGAGTGCAGCACTGTCAGAGGGTCAGTACTGAGGGAGTGCTGCACTGCCAGAGGGTCAGTACTGAGGGAGTGCTGCACTGTCGGTGGGTCAGTACTGAGGGAGTGCTGCACTGTCGGTGGGTCAGTACTGAGGGAGTGCTGCACTGCCAGAGGAGCAGCACCAAGGGAATGCTGCACTGTCAGAGGGTCAGTACAGAGGGAGTGCTGCACTGTCAGAGGGTCAGTACAGAGGGAGTGCTGCACTGTCAGAGGGTCAGTACTGAGGGAGTGCTGCACTGCCAGAGGAGCAGCACCAAGGGAGTGCTGCACTGTCAGAGGGTCAGTACAGAGGGAGTGCTGCACTGTCAGAGGGTCAGTACAGAGGGAGTGCTGCACTGTCAGAGGGTCAGTACTGAGGGAGTGCTGCACTGTCAGAGGGTCAGTACTGAAGGAGTGCCGCACTGTCGGAGGGTCAGTACTGAGGGAGTGCCGCACTGTCGGAGGGTCAGTACTGAGGGAGTGCCGCACTGTCGGAGGGTCAGTACTGAGGGAGTGCTGCACTGTCAGAGGGTCAGTACTGAGGGAGTGCTGCACTGCCAGAGGAGCAGCACCAAGGAAGTGCTGCACTGTCAGAGGGTCAGTACTCAGGGAGTGCTGCACTGCCAGAGGAGCAGCACCAAGGGAGTGCTGCACTATCAGAGGGTCAGTACTGAAGGAGTGCTGTACTGCTGCAGGGTCCACACTGAGGGCGTGTTACACTCTCAGAGGCATCAATGTTTGGTTAAGATGTGAAACTGTGGCCTGATCTTCCCTCTCAGGTGGATGTAAAAGATTCCTGGGCCACCACTGGGGGAAGTGCAGGGAAGTTCTCGCAGGTTTGCTGATCGAACACATCCCTTAACCAACCGCTAAACCAGGCAGTTGGGACATTAGCACTTAATTTTAAGATCTTGAACAGCCAATTACTTTCCTTCAGCCTGCTTTTCCTTAGAGTAAACAAGGCTATTCACCCTTTGACCTCACATACCACTCTTTGTATAAACTGTGCTGCATTTCCGAGCACTAATAACTGTACACTAAAATCAATAAACTTGGATTTGGCAAGCAGTGTGATCTTCACTTTGTGCCTCTGGGAATTGGATGAGAAATAAATTGGCTGTTTATAATCCTTCCAAGGCCCTGCTAACATCACGGACTGTCCTAGTTTATCAACATTATGACCTATCCTTTAGACTGCACTGATTGCCAGAGTTCCAACGCCACCTCACCCACCCACCCTCGTCCCCTTCAATACCTCACTCGGAAGCCTCAGGACAAGCACATGAATCAGGAAAGGACTGAAGTAAAGTAGCCCTCCATCCACCTGCAGTTAAGAAACATTTACCATCCAGCACAGCTATTACGAATGCCTGTGTAGAACATGGGGGAACGACACAGCCTGTGTATGTAACATGGAACACCAGCCCCTGTTTCTATTATAGGGACTCCAATTGCCTCTGTGTGTTACGGGAAAAAAGCAGCTCCTGTTTAGGTTATAGGGAATATGTCGCTGTATATATTGTAGAGAACAACAGTCCCAGTGCGAATTGTAGAGAATAACAGTCCCTGTGTATAATATAGAGAATATCAGTCCCTGAAAATAATAGAGAATATCAGTCCCTGTGTATATTATAGAGAATATCAGTCCCTGTGTATATTATATAAAATAGTGATCCCTTTGTATATTATAGAGAAAAACAGTCCTAGTGAGTATTATAGAGAATAACAGTCCTTGGGTGTATTATATAATATAGCTGTCCCTTTGTATACTCTACTATATATATTATGGAGCGTATCAGTTCCTGTGCATATTATAGAGAATAACAGTCCCAATGTGTACTATAGAGAATTACAGTCCCAGTGTGTATTATAGAGAATAACAGTCCTTGTGTATATTATAGAGAATAACAGTCCCAATGTGTACTATAGAGAATTACAGTCCCAGTGTGTATTATAGAGAATAACAGTCCTAGTGTATATTATAGAGAATAACAGTCCCAATGTGTACTATAGAGAATAACAGTCCCAGTGTATATTATAGAAAATAACAGTCCTTGTGTATATTATAGAGAATAACAGTCCCAGTGTATATTATAGAAAATAACAGTCCTTGGGTGTATTATAGAAAATAGCAGTCCCTTTGTATACTCTACTGTATATATTTTATATGTATGTATTTATATATACATTACTGTATATATTAAGGAGAGTATCAGTTCCTGTGCATATTATAGAGAACAACAGTCCTTGTGAGTATTATAGAGAATAAAAGTCCCAGTGTGTATTATAGAGAATTACAGTCCTTGTGTATATTACAGAGAATAGCAGCCCCTGTGTATGTTATAGAGAATATCAGTCCCTGTGTATATTATAGAGAATATCAGTCCCTGTGTATATTATAGAGAATAACAGTCCCAGTGTGTATTATAGAGAATAACAGTCCTTGTGTATATTATGGAGAATAACAGCCACTGTGTATATAATAGAGAATAGCAGCTCCTGTGTATATTATAGAGAATAACAGTCCCTGTGTATATTATAGAGAATAACATTCCCTGTTGTATATTATAGAGAATAACATTCGCTCTATAATTTATAGAGAATAACAGTCCCTGTGTATGTTATAGAGAAATAGTGCATGGCTCACAACCAGGATATATCCCAGTGAGGAAGAAGGATTGTAGGAAGGGGATAAACCAACAATGGTTAACCAAGAAAGTTCAGGATAGTATCAAAGTGAAAGAAAAAACATACAATGTGACAAAGATTAGTGGTAAGTCAGAGGATTGGGAAAGTATTAAAAACCAACAGAAGATGACCAAAAAAGTAATAAAGAGGGGAAAATTAACTTTGAGGGTAAACTAGCAAGTAATATAAAAACGGACAGGAAGAGCTTCTTTAAGTATATAAAAAGGAAGAGAGACCAAACTGAACAAAGGCCCCTTAGAGAATGGGGCTGGGGTAATAAGAATGAGGAACCAGGAAATGGCAGAGGAGTTGAATAAATACTTTGCATCAGTCTTCACGGGAGAAGACACTAATAGCATTGCAAATATACTAAATAATCATGGGGCAAAAGGAGGGGAGGAAATAAATACAATAACTATCACTAGAGAAAAAGTACCTGGGAAACTAATGGGGCTAAAGGCTGATGAGTCCCCTGGACCTGATGGGCTGCATCCTAGGGTATTAAAGGAAGGAGCTGCAGAGACAGTGGATGCGCTGGATTAACCGTCCAACAATCCTTAGGGCAGGATTTTTCAGTCGGTGTTCGGGGCTAGGCCCAGACATAAAGTGACGCGCGATGATGTCGGGCGTGAGTCCCGATGTCATCGCGCTGAGAAGCAATGTTTCGGTCGGCGGGCGCACACCAGGGTTGGCAGCGCGCCACCGATATCTGTTAAGGCCGTTAAGGGTTTAATCGAGGTTATTATAGACGCTGCCCACCCAACCTTAAGGTCGGCGGGGCAGGCGGAAAGGTCAAGTGGCCTTGGCATTTCTTAGGAAACCTCATCCACCAGCGGGATGAGGCTCCCGAGAGCTTTGGTTAAGTAAATCTTTAAAACTTCATTCATATAAAAGCATGCCCCAACTCACGTGACACAGCCACGTGAGGGGACATGTTTAAATCAATTTATAAACCCTTCATTTAATTTTTTGAACAGCAATTCGCACATTCGTGAAAGAGCGCTGACCCCGACTCTCCCCACCCCCCCCCACCTCCCCTCCCCGCCTCGCCCGCACAGGGAGCGCCGAGCGCCTCAGCTCGCGTATTACGCTGGGTGGGCCTTAATTGGCCCGCCCGCGTAAAATGGCGGCGCGGAGCCGATCGTAGGCGGCGATCGTCTCCGTGCCCACCTCCGCCCACTCCCACCAAGCCTGCCCGCCATATCAAAGATCCTGCCCTTAGTTTCTGGAAAAGTCCCAGAGGATTGGAAAACTGCCAATGTGACACCCTTACTCAGAAAGGGAGGGAGACAGAAAACAGGTAACTATAGGCCAGTTAGCTTAACATCTGTCATTGGGAAAATGTTGGAGTCTACTATAAAGGATGTAAGAGTGGAGCATTTAGAAACGCATAATATAATCAACAGCTTCATGAAGGGGAAATCAACCCTGAAAAATATGTTAGAATTATTTGAGGAGGTAACAAGCAGGATAGATAAAGGGGAACCAGTAGACGTAATATATTTGGATTTCCAAAAGGCGCTCGATAAGGTGTTGGGGGCAGTAGTTTAACATGGATAGAGGACAGACTGACTAACAGAAGACAGGGGGATTTTCTGGCCCCTATGTGGTTGGGACCTACCGTGAATGAGGCAGCACCCCAGCCTGAAATCCATTGACTTTTGGCGGGATCAGAAGACCCTGGTGGTGGTCAGGTGTAGAAAATCCCGCCCAGAGAGTTGGGATATGGGGGGGGGGGCATTTTCAGGATGGCGACCTGTAACTAGTGGAGTGCCACAGGGATCAGTGCTGGGGCCACAATTATTTACAATATGTATTAAGGATTTGGATGAGGGAAGTGAATGTACTAACACCAAGTTTGCGGGTGATGCAACAATAGGTGGGAGGGCAAGCGGTGAGTATGACACAAAGAGTCTACAGGGGGATAGAGACAGGTTAAGTGAGTGGGCAAAAACTTGGCAGGTGGAATATAATGTGGGCAAATGTGAGGTTATGCACTTTGACAGGAAGAATAGAGGAGCTGAATATTATTTAAATGGAGAAAGACTGCAGAAAGCTGCAGCACAGAGGGATTTGGGGGTCCTCATGTATGAATCCCAAAAAGCTAACATACAAGTTCAGCAGGGAATAGGGAAGGCAAATGGGATGTTGGCCTTTATTTCAAAGGGGATGGAGTTTAAAAATAGGGGAGTCTTGCTAAAACCATACAAGGCACTAGTTAGACCACACCTAAGGGGGAATTTCCTCCCTGTCGGGCAGGCTGGTTGGGAGTGGGCCCGCGATTGGCTGTGCGCCGCCATTTTACGTGGGCGGTGGGGGAGAGGAGGAGGAGGAGGAGGGAGAGACAGGGCCTCTGCTCTTTCACGGGAAAGAGCACAGAAACCTCCCTCAGGCAGCTCCGTGCCTCACGGAGATTAGATGCAGCTGTAAAGCTGTGAAAAAAATAAATAACAAGATAAAATCTTCAGGCATGTCCCCTCGTGTGACAGTGTCACATGTGACTGGGACACGTTTATGAATTTTGATAAAAAGATTTTTATTTCATTAATAAACACTTCGTGAAACCTCCTCCCGCCCGTGGATGAGGTTTCCTGAAAAATGCGGAGGCTGCCCCCGGGCCCTTCGCCACACCCCCCCACCCCCCACCACCCCCACCCCTCCCCCCCCCAACCTCCCCCAACCCCGATCCCGCCGACCTTAAGGTTGGACGGGCAGCTTTCGTAGTTGGGTTAATTGTTTTATTAATGGCCTGAACAGGCCTTTGACAGTTCGGCGGGAGCGCAGCCCGGCTCTGGTGCGCGCCTGGCAAACGGGAAATCAGAATGACGCACGGTGATGTCAGGACGCACGCCCCATGTCACCCCGCGATATTTTACATGGGCCGAACGAAGATTCTGCCCCCAGAATACTGTGTTTCCTTATCTACAGGAAAGATATACTAGCATTAGGGGCAGTCCAGAGAAGGTTCACTAGGTTGATCCCGGGTATGGAGGGATTTTCTTATGAGGAGAGGTTGAGTAGGTTGGGCCTGTACTCACTGGAGTTTAGAAGAATGAGAGGTGACCTTATTGAAACATATAAGATTCTTAGGGGGTTTGACAGGGTTGATGCTGAGAGGTTGTTTCCCCTTGTGGGAGAGTCTAGGACCAGAGGGCATAATCTCAGAGTAAGGGGGCACCTATTTAAGGCAGAGATGAGGAGGAATTTCTTCTCTCAGAGGGTAGTCAATCTGTGGAATTCTTTACCGCAGAGGGTTGTAGCGGCTGGGTCATTAAGTATATTCAAGGCTGAGATAGACAGATTTTTAATCAGTAAGGGAATCAAGGGTTATGGGAAAAGGCAGGAAAGTGGAGTTGAGGATTATCAGATCAGCCATGATCTCATTAAATGATGGAGCAGACTCAATGGGCCGAATGGCCTACTTCTGCTCCTATGCCTTATGGCCTTATGGTCTTATAATAACAGTACCTGTGTATATTATAGAGAATAGCAGACCCTGTGTATATTATAAAGAATAATATTCCCTGTATATATAATGGAGAATAGCAGTACCTGTGTATATTATGGAGAATGACAGTCCCTGTGTATTTTATAGAAAATAGCAGCCCCTGGGTATATTATAGAGAATCACGTTCCCTGTATATATATGATGGAGAATAGCAGTACCTGTATATATTATAGAGAATAACATTCCCTGTATATATTATGGAGAATAGCAGTACCTATGTATGTTATAAAGAAAACAGTCCCTGTGTGTATTATAGAGAATAACAGTCCTTGTGTATATTATAGAGAATAACAGCCCCTGTGTATATTATAGAGAATAACATTCACTGTATACATTATGGAGAATAGCAGCCCCCTTGTATATTATGGAGAATAGCAGTCCCTGTGTATATTATAGAAAATAACAGCCCCTGTGTATATTATAGAGAATAACATTCCTTGTGTATATTATAGAAAATAACAGCCCCTGTGTATGTTATAGAGAATAACATTCCCCGTATATATTATGGAGAATAGCAGTCCCTGTGTATATTATAGAGAATAACAGACCCTCTGTAAATTATAGAGAATAATAGTCCTTGTGTATATTATAGAGAATAGCAGCCCCTGTATATATTATAGAGAATAACAGCACCTGTGTTCATTATAGAGAATAATGGTCCTTGTGTATATTATAGAGAATAACATCTCCTGGGTATATTATAGAGAATAACATTTCCTGTGTATATTATAGAGATCAGCAGTCCTTGTGTATATTATAGAGAATAACATTTCCTGTGTATATTATAGAGATCAGCAGTCCTTGTGTATATTATAGAAATAGCAGCCCCTGTATATATTATAGAGAATAACAGCACCTGTGTTCATTATAGAGAATAATGGTTCCTGTGTATATTATAGAGAATAACATCCCCTGGGTATATTATAGAGAATAACATTACCTGTGCATATTATAGAGATCAGCAGTCCTTGTATATATCATAGAGAATAGTAGACCCTGTGTATATTATAGAGAATAACATTCCCAATGTATCTGATTGTGAATAGCAGCCCGTACATGTAGGGAAAATCTGCCTCACCAGGAAACAAGAGCAAACTCTGAGAAATGACATGCTGGGAATGAATATAGAAACAAGGGCAGTTCTGAAGCAAAAGGAAAGGGCACACACTAAACACATTGACAACTGAGAGAGGATGACAAATGGGTATACAAAGAGGTTAGGAAAGAAGTCAAAATAAACAATTGGGAAAGCAAAGAGGAAGTATGAAATAAAATTATCAAGTTGTGTAAAGGGAAGTAACAACAAACATGTCAGCTTAGGCCTGTGAAGGATGCACGACATAAACTCACAGGTAACGAGAGAAAAATGGCAGAAACGTTCAATCATTTCTTTGCCTCAGTATTTATCAGAGAGACCACGTGGTGGACATGACGTCAGAAGTTATAGATATAAGATAAAGGAGCAGGAGTAGGCCATTCGGCCCCTCGAGCCTGCCCCGCCAGTCTATAAGATCGCGGCTGCTCTGACTGTGGCTTCCACACCGCTTCCCTGCCTGTGTCCCCTGTAACCCGCGAGAAGCAGGGGGCAGGCATTGGGCTTTCATAACAAAGATCACACTCACTCCAATCAGGAAACAAGACCTTATGGGCCGGCGTTTCCTGTTCGGCGGTGGGTGGGCCCTGCTCGCGGACACGTGACATGACGCACGGTGACCTCAGGCACGCGTCCTGACCGCGCCGTGCGCCATTCCGATCTGTCGCTCGGTGGGCGAGAGCCAAGAGTGGCCGCGGGCCTGCCGAAATCTCAAAGGCCTGTTGAGGCCATCGATTAAAACAATTAAACAATTTGACAGGCCCAACCTTAAGGTTGGCGGGGTGGGGGGGAGGGGGGGTGGGGGGTGGGGGGGGGGGGAGGGCAGACGAAGAGCCCAGGTGGCCTCCGCAGAGCTTTATTCACGGGCGGGATGAGGTTTCGTGAAGGTTTTATTACGCGGATGAATATTTATTGATCGCTGTCACGCGAGGGGAGGGAACGTGTGTAAATGATTTTTAACTCTTTTTTTTATCCCGGACTTTAAAATTCAACTTTCCCTCCCTGGGGCAGCTCCTGTGCCTCAGGGAGATTCCGGCGCTTTTCCATACACGGGAGAGCGCAAGGCCCCGACTCCCCCTCCTCCCACCCCCGCCCGCGCAGCGAGCGCTGAGCGCCACCCTAACTGGCCCCGCCCAGGCAAAATGGCGGCGCGCGGCCGATCGCGGGCGGCGCTGGCCTCCGCGCCCGCTCCCGACCGGCCCACTCGACGGGGAGAAAATTCCACGGCAAACTGAGGAAGTTAGGGATCACATCAGTTGCAAGGACATCCATGTTGCGAGGCTTAGCGGTGAGGTCAGAGGATTGGGAACATTTTCCAAAACCGGCAAAGAATAATCGAGAACTTGGAGTGCGAGAGAAAGCTAGCAAGAATTATTTAAAAAAAAACCCAACAGACAGTAAAAGCCTCTGCCCTTGTAAATCAGAAATCTGTCTCACTTGGCCTTGAATATATTCAGCGGCCCAGCCTCCACTGGTCTCTGGGGAAGAGAGTTCCACAGACTCTCGACCCTAAGAGAGAAGAAATTGCGCCTCTGTCTTAAGTGGGCAATTCCTTATTTTGAAACCCCCTATTTCTAGATCCCCCCACAAGAGGGAAACATCCTCTCAACCTCCACCCTGTCAAACCCCCCTCAGAATCTTCAATAAAATCAACTCTCGTTGTTCTAAACTCCGATAGGCCCAACCTGCTCAACCTTGCCTCATAAGAAAAACCCCTTCACCCCTTATGAGGGGCATGGACAGGGTGGATAGGGGGCAGCTGTTCCCCTTAGTTGAAGGGTCAGTCACGAGGGGGCATAAGTTCAAGGTGAGGGGCAGGAGGTTTAGGGGGAATGTGAGGAAAAACTTTTTTACCCAGAGGGTGGTGAGGGTCTGGAATGCACTGCCTGGGAGGGTGGTGGAGGCGGGTTGCCTCACATCCTTTAAAAAGTACCTGGATGAGCACTTGGCACCTCATAACATTCAAGGCTATGGGCCAAGTGCTGGTAAATGGGGTTAGGTAGGTAGGTCAGATGTTTCTCACGTGTCGGTGCAGACTTGATGGGCCGAAGGGCCTCTTCTGCACCGTGTGATTCTGTGATTCACCCCATGAATCAGAACCTTCTCTGAACTGCTTCCAAGGCAAGGATGTCCCTCATTAAGTAATGGAGACCAAAACTGTGCACAGTACTCCAGGTGCGGTCTCGCTGATGCCTGCACAGTTCTAGCAAGGCTTCCCCGCTTTTATACCCCATTCCCCTTGCAATAAAGGCCAATATTCCAAATGCCTTCCTGCTCACTTGCTGTACCTGCACGTTAACCTTTTCATGCACAAGGACACCCGGATCCCTCTGCACTGCACGATTCTGCAGTCTCTCTCCATTTAAATAATGTCCTGCTTTTCTATTTTTTCTGCCAAAGAGAACAACCTCACATCTTCTGACATTATACACCCCCTGCCAATTTCCAGCCCCCAACTCACTCAGCCTATCTGTATCCATTTGCCGATTCTTTGGCCGGGATTTTCCAGCCCCATCCTGGCAGGCCATCCCAAAGCCCGCTGACTTTCAGTGGGAGTCAAAGATCCTGGCGATGGGCAGGGCAGGAACATCCCGGCCTTTGTATCCCCCTCACAACTTGCTTTCCTTCATATCGCCCTGTCATCAGCAAATGTGGCAACGATTCAGTTGGTCCCTTCATCCAAGTCATTAATATAGATTGTAAAGAATTGAGGCCCCAGCACTGATTTCTGTGATGCTCCACTCATTACTATTTGCCAAGCTGAGAATGACCCATTTATCCTGATTCTGTTTCCTGTTAGTTGGCCAACTCTCTATTCATGCTAATGTTATCACCCCCGACACGATGAACACATTAACATGGGCAGTAATCTTCTCCATGACATCTTATTGAATGCCTTTTGGCAATTCAAATATACCACATCTGCTGGTTCCCCTTTATCCCTCCCTGCTTGTTACATGCTTAAAGAACTCTAATAAATTTGTCAAACACGATTTCCCTTTCACGAAACCATGTTGACTCTGCCTGACTGTATTTTGATTTTCCAACTACCTCCTTAACAATGGATTCTAGTATTTTCCTGATGACAGATGTTAGGTTAACTGGCCTATAATGTCCTGCTTACTGTCTCCCTTTCTTGAATAGTGGTATAACATCTGCGTATTTCCAATCTGCTGGGGCCTTACCAGAAACTAAGGAATTTTAAAAGTTTCGAACCAATGCACCCACTGGCTCTGTGGCCACTTTCTTTAAGACTGTAGGATGCAGGCCATCAGGTCCTGGGGACTTGTCAGCCTTTAGTCCTATTAGTTTCCCTAGTACTTAGCCTCAAGTGATTGTGATTGTTTTAAGTTCCCTTCCCTTCTGCCACTTGACTTCCACTATTCTTGGGCAGCTTTCAGTGTCTTCCACTGTGAAGACAGATACAAGATACTTCTTCAAAGTCTCTGATATTTCCTTGTTTCCCATTAATTCCCCAGTCTCATCTACTAAGGGATCAACATTCGCTTTAGCTACCCTCTCCCTTTTTATATACTTGTAGAAGCTTTTACTGTCTGTTTTTATATTGCTTGCTTGTTTTCTCTCATACTCCAATTTCTCTCTCATTTTTCTAGCCATCCTCTGCTGGGGTTTCTAAAGGTTTTCCAATCCTCTGGCCTACTACTAATCCTCGCAGCATGATATATCTTTTCTTTCAATTTGACACCATCTCTAACTTCCTTAGTTAGCTACCTTCACATAGAATTTTTTTTTCTAAATGGAATATAATCCTTGTTGTGAGTTAAGAAGTATCTCCTTACATGTCTCCCACTGCTCCTGCACAAGCCTTACCTTTTAATAGTTTTTCCAGTCCACTTCCGTCAACTCTGTCCTCATACCCTTGGAATTGCCCTTATTTTTAAGTTTGGGACCTTGGTTTCAGACCGGCATTTCTCACTTTCAAACTGAATGTGAAATTTTATCGTGTAATGAGCACTCTTCCCTCAGGGATCCTTTTCTAAGAGGTCATTAAGGAACCCGGTCTCATTACATATTACCTGGTCCAAAATGACATGTTTGCTGGTTGGTCCCAGAATGCATTGTTCTGAATATATTCTATGAACTCATCCTCAAGGCTACCTTTGCCAATTGGATTTGTCCCATCAGTATGATAATTAAAATCTCCCGTGATTATTGCTTTTTCAGAAGCTCCCATTGATTCTTGATTTATGCTCTGTCCTACGGCATAGCTACTGTCAGGGGACCTATAAACTACTCCAACCCATTACTCCTTTCCCTTTCTGTTTCTTATTTCTACTGGAACTAATTTTACATCTTGATCTTCGAAGCCAAGATCATTTCTCACTACTTTACTGATCTCATCCTTTATTAACTGAGCTACTCCACCTCCTTTCCCTTTCTCCCTATCTTTGCCTAATGCCCTTGAATATTCCGTTTCCAGCCTCAGTCACCTTGCAACCACATCCCTATAATGTCTATCACATCATCATACCCGTTTAACTCAATTCATGGTATCAACTCATCAGTCTTGTTACGATCACTGCATACATTCAGATAAGGAGGCTTTAGTTCACCCTTTTTTTTTTACCATTTTTCCCTACTCTGACTTTATTTGCTGGTGCACTCTTAGTGGTTGTAAGCTCTATCTCTTCCTGTCACACTCTTATCATTATCATTATTACCATTGCCAATGTCACTACCCTACACTATCATCTTCTCTTTGCTCGTTAAAGTTCTAAATCACCCCTCATGTGAACACATGAGGCCTGCCCCCGTTCACTCCCCCACCCCAGCTATTTCATTTAAAGCCCCCCCTTTTATAGCCAGAGTTATAGGATTGACCAGACCTTTGGTCCCACCGAGATCCAGGTGAAGTCCACCTCAACAGTACAGCTCCCTTTCCCCCCAGTTCTGGTGCCAGTGCCCCCGTGAATCGAAACCCATTTCTCCCACACCAGTCTTTGAGCCAGCTCTGATCTTATTGACCCTGTGCCAATTTGCTTATGGGTGAGGTAGTAATCCAGAAATGTATTATCTTTCTGGTTCTGCCTTTCAGTTATCCACACTCCCTCAGCAGAATTGCTTTTTAAAATTCATTCACGGGATGTGGGCATGGCTGGCTGGGCCAGTATTTATTGCCCATCCCTAATTGCCCCTTGAGAAGGTGGTGTTGAGCTGTCTTCTTAAGCCGCTGCAGTCCCTGTGGTGTAGGTACACCCACAGCGCTGTTAGGGAGGGAGTTCCAGGATTTTGACCCAGTGACAGTGAAGGAACGGCCGATATATTTCCAAGTCAGGATGGTGAGTGACTTGGAGAGGAACTTGCAGGTGGTGGAGTTCCCCATGTGTCTGCTGCCCTTGTCCTTCTAGATGGTAGGGGTAGTGGGGTTGGAAGGTGCTGTCGAAGGAGCCTTGGTGAGTTGCTGCAGTGCATCTTGTAGATGGTACACACACTGCTGCTACTGTGCGTCGGTGGTGGAGGGAGTGAATGTTTGTGGATGGGGAGCCAATCAAGCGGGGCTGCTTTGTCCTGGACGGTGTCGAGCTTCTTGAGTGTTATGGGAGCTGCACTCATCCAGGCAAGTGAGGAGTATCCCATCACACTCCTGACTTGTGCCTTGTAGATGGTGGACAGGCTTTGGGGAGTCAGGAGGTGAGTTACTCGTCCCGGGATTCCCAGCCTCTGATCTGCTCTCGTAGCCACAGTATTTATGTGGCTGGTCCAGTTCAGTTTCTGGTCAATGGTAACCCCCAGGATGTTGATAGTGGGGGATTCAGCAACGGTAACACCATTGAACATCGAGGGGAGATGGTTGGATTCTCTCTTGTTGTAGATGGTCATTGCCTGGCACTTGTGTGGTGCGAATGTTAGTCTTAGTCCTACCTGTGTTGTTCCCGTGTGCACCACGACAACTGGATACTCCCCCTGCCGCTCCAAGGTCTTCAGCAGCCCTGAGGTGATGTCCTTTAACCTGGCCTGGGGCAGGCAATGCAGCCTTCATGACTCACGCCGTCGGCTGCAGAGGACAATATTTAAATTTACTGTTCCCAACGACATGCCCATTTCTCCTCACTCCCCAACACTCGAACGGCTCCCTGCACCACGGTGCAGTGATCAGTTTGCTTATCCCCCTTGCAGCCCCTCCTCTCGGCCACACCGGCTGCCAGAACATCAAACCCGTTGGACAAGGGTGGAGGCCCCTCCGTGGCTACCTTTTGGGCCCCCATACCTGCCTCTCTTACAGTCGCACCCTCCGATCCCTGACCCATGGACCAAATCTGAAGTACCTTGCCTCAGGGCATCTGCTGCTGCTGTCTCCGATCAGCCCTGACTAATATAAAGACGTCTAAGATAGAAATGAAGGAGATAATTGGTAAATTAATCAAAAGTAGAAAGAGTAAAAAAAAACCCTGGTCTGCCCTGTGCTCACTCAAAGGTGTTAGGGAAGAGAGAGTAGAGGGACTGTTACACATATATAAAAATTAATTAACAAAGGGAATGTTACCAGAAGACTGGCAGGAAGATAATGTGATTCCTATATTTAAAAAGGGGGACAGAGCAAGTCCAGGGAATGATTGGCCAGCCAGCTCACTATTATAGGCAGGGAAGATAATGGAATCCGTAATCATAAATATAACGGAAAGGTGTCTGGAAACTGAAAATGCAATAGAGTAGTGTCAGCACAGATTCCAAAAGGGAAGGTCATAAGAAATAGGAGTAGACCATTCGGCCCCTCGAGTCTGCTCTGTCGTTGAATAAGATCATGGCCGATCCGATTGTGGCCTCAACTCCACATTCCGGCCTTCACTGCTCTCCCCACCCCTTGCCCCACCTCCCCCACCAAATAACCTTTGGCTCCCCTGTTAGTCAGGAATCTTATCTACTTCTGCCTTAAAAATATTCAATGACCCAGCCTCCACCACTCTCTAAGGAAGAGAGTTCCAAAGACTCACGACCCTCAGAGAGGGAAAAAATGCCTCCTCATCTCCATGTTATTTGGGAGACCCCCTTTTTTTAAACTGTTTCCCCCCACCTCGTTCTGGTCTCTCCCGCAAGGGGAAAGACCCTCTCAGCATCCACCCTGTCGAGTCCCCCTCAGGATCTTATACGTTTCGATGAGATCACCTCTCACTCTTCTAAACTCCCATGGATACAGGCCCAGCCAGTCCAACCATCCCAGGGATCAGTCAAGTGGATCAGTGAACCTTCTCCGAACTGCTTCTAACGCACTTATATCCTGTCTCAAATAGGGAGATCAAAACTGCACAAGCTCCTCCAGATGTGGTCTCACTCTGTAGCGAAACGTCCCTACTTTTATAAAAGCAAAACACTGCGGGTGCTAGAAATCTGAAACAAAAACAAAAACAGCTGGAAAAGCTCAGCAGGTCTGACAGCATCTGCGGAGAGGGACACAGTTAACGTTTCGAGCCCGTGTGACTCTTCAACAGAACTGAGGAAGAATAGAAATCCCTACTCTTATATTCCATTCCCCTTGCAGTAAATTTCCACTTGCCTTCCTAATCACTAGCTGTACCTGCACACTCGCATTTTGGGTAGAATTTTGGGTAAAATGACCCATAGTGACCTCGGGCGTGTGTCCCGACACCATTTCGATATTTTGCTCGGCGGGTACGAGCCAGAGGTAGCTGCGCGCTCGCCAAACAGCCAACAGCCTATAAAGGCCATTAAAAAAGTAATTAAACTCGTTAACAACACTGTCCGTCCAACCTTAAGGTTAGCAGTGTGGGGGCAAAGAGCCCAAGCGGCCTTCAAGTTTTCCAGGAAACCTCATCCACGGGCGAGATGAGGTTTCCTGGAGGTTTTATAAAGCAGTTAAATAAATTTCCCACTCTTCACAAACATGTCCCAGTTCATGTGACACTGTCGCGTAAGGGGATGTGTTTAAATAATTTTTAACTTCATCGATGGAAAAGCTTTATTTTCTGCCTAATCTCCCCGAGGAAGCTCCGCACCTCAGGGAGGTTTCTGCGTTCTTTTGGCGCCCATGCCTGCCTGTGTAAAATGGCAGCGCGCAAACGATGGTGGGTGGCGATTGCCTCTGCGCCCGCTCCCAAACAGCACGCTCACCACAGGAAAAATTCACCCCTTTGTGACTCATGTACAAGGACACCCGGATCCCTCTGCACTGCGGCATTCTGCAGTCTGTCTCCATTTAAATAATGGACTGCTTTCCTATTCTTCCTGACAAAGTGGGCAACCTCATATTTTCCCACATCTGCCAGTTTTTCGCCCACTCACTTAACCTATCGGTATCCTGTGGCAGACTCTCTCTTGCCTTCTCACAATTCGACTTCCTACCTGTCTTTGTGTCACCAGCAAATCTGGTCACAAATGCGCTTGGCTCCCTTCATCCAAGTCATTAATGTACTTTGTAAATAGTTGAGGTCCCAGCGCTGATCCCTGCGGCACTCCACAAGTCACGGTTTGCCAACCTGAAAATGACCCATTTTTCCTGACTGTCTGTTTCCTGTTAATTATCCAGTCCTCTTTCCATCGAAATATATCATCCCTAACACCATGAGCTCTTGTTTTGTGTAGTAACCTTTTACATGGCACCTTATCAAATGCCTTTTGAAAATCTAAATACACCACATCTACTAGTTCCCCTTTATCCCCCCTGCTTGTTACATCCTCAAAGAATTCTAATAAAGTTGTCAAACACAGTTTTCCTTTCACAAAACCATGTTGACTCTGCCCAACTGTATTATGATTTTCTAAATGTCCTGCTGCTGCCTCCTTAATAATGGACTCTAGCACTTTCCCGATGACAGATGTTAGGTTAACTGGCCTATAGTTTCCTGCTCTCTGCCTCCCTTCTTTCTTGAATCGAGGTGTTACATTTACGGTTCCTCAATCCGCTGGAACCTTTCCAAAACATGGGGAGTGTTGGAAGATTTCGGCCAATGCGTCCACTAATTCTGCAGCCTCTTTTTTAAGGCCTGAGGTTGCAGGGGACTTGTCTGCCTTTAGTCTTTTTAGCTTTCCTAAGGCCTTTTGTCTCAAAATAGTGGCTGTTTTACATTCCCCCCGCCCTTTTCCCCCTGATTTTCCCCTATTATTCGATACGTTTTGTGTTCTATACTTTGAAGACAGATACAGAATACTTACTCAAAGTTCCTGCCACTTCCTTGTTCCCCATTATTAATTCCCCAGTCTCGGCCTCTATGGCATCAACACTCCTACTCTCTTCCTTTTTTATACTTACTGTCTGTTTTTATATTTCATGCTACTCTCATATTCTAATTTCTCTCTTTTTTTTAGACATCCTTTGTTTGTTACTGAAGCTTCCATAGATTTCTGGCCTACCACTAATCTTCGCAACATTGTCTGCCTTTTCTTTCAGTCTGAAACTATTCTTAACTTGCTTAATTAGCCATGGATGGTACATCCTTCCCATAGATTCTTTCTTTCCCAGTGGAATATATCTTTGTCGAGAATTATGAGCTATCTCCTTAAATGTTTGCCACTTCTTCTCTACTATCTTACCTATTTTTCCAGTCCACTTTAGCCATTATTTAAGTTTAAAACATTAGGTTCAGACCCAGGTTTCTCACCCTCACACTGATTGTGAAATTTTAGCACTCTATGATCACTCTTGCCTAGAGGATGCTTCACTATCAGGTCATTAATTAACCCTGTCTCATTATATATATTACCAGCTCAAAAATAACCTGTTTCCTGGTTGGTTCCAGAATGTATTGCTCTAAGAAACTACCTTCTGGATCCCCAGACCCGCCTCCTTTATAGTCACACCCTCATGTCCCCGACCATAGACTAAATCTGAAGAACCTAGCCTCAGGAATATGACTGCCTTCTGGGTCAAAGTGTCCAGGTGACTTTCCCCCGCTCTGATACATCACAGTGTGTGAAGGTCAGACTCCAGCTCATCAACTCTGAGCCAAAGCTCCTTCAACCGCAGATACTCACCGCAGATATTGGTGTTAGAGTCGTAGAGGTCTACAGCACAGAAAAAGGCCCTTCAGCCCATCGTGCCTGCGCCGGTCAAACAAGTACCTAAACTAACTGTGGTAGATCTCACAGATGTCCAGCAGCTCCCACATACTACAGCTGCAACACATCATCTGCTCTGCCACATCTATTGTATTTTATTTAATTAATTAGATTTCAAGTTTAGAAATATCATTCAACAATTATTTGTAGCTATGTCCGAGTAATTTAACTAGCTGAACTATGAACTTAATGCAGCACTTATACCTCCCTGGAACAAATTTAAAATACTGCCGCAGATTCGAGAAGGAGAGAATCCTTAAAACTCACCAACCAATCACCTACCTGCTTACCCAATTAACGCCTCCAGACTTCAGCTGTCACTGTCTCTCTTGCTCCCTCCCTCGGTCCACTCCTGGTTTTGTAAAGGACCAGAACAACACCTCTTCCCTCACTGTACCAAACCCCCTCACTCACTAAATCCCACCAACCGCCCCACCCCGAGTTAAGTAATCACTCTGTCCAGCAGTACTCTGTCGAGCTGGACCTCATGCAACTTACTGCCTGACCGACCTTAGTGAATTCCTCGAAGAGGTAATGGATAGGGTAGATAAGGGCAATGTAGTAGACATAATATACTTAGAATTTCAAAAGCCTTTCGCTGAGGCACTGCATAGAACACTCGTGACTAGGGTCAGAACGTGTGGCGTTAAGGACAAGTGGTGGAATGGAATGCTAGCTAGCTGGTTGCAAGACAGAAGGCAAAGAGTAGGTGTAAAAAGTAGCTTATCCGAGTGGAAGAAGGTGGGAAGGGAGGTCTCACCAGAATCAATGCTGGGACCACTGTTGTTCACAACTTGTATTATTGATTTCCATAAGACCATAAGACATAGGAGCAGAAATTAGGCCATTCGGCCCATCGAGTCTGCTCCGCTATTCAATCATGGCTGATAAGTTTCTCAACCCCATTCTCCCACCTTCTCCCCGTAACCTTTGATCCCCTTACCAAGCAAGAACCTATCTATCTCGCTCTTAAATACACTCAATGACCTGGCCTCCACAGCCTTCTGTGGCAATGAATTCCATAGATTCACCACTCTCTGGCTAAAGAAGTTTCCCCTCATCTCTGTTCTAAAAGGTCTTCCCTTTACTCTGAGGCTGTGCCCTCGGGTCCTAGTCTCACCTATTAAATGGAAACATCTCCCCCACGTCCACTCTATCCAGGCCTTTCAGTATTCTGTAAGTTTCAATCAAATCCCCCCTCATTCTTCTGAACTCCATCGAGTATAGACCCAGAGTCCTCAAACGTTCCTCATATGTTAAGCCTTTCATTCCTGGGATCATTCTCATGAACCTCCTCTGGACCCTCTCCAAGGCCAGCACATCCTTCCTGAGATACGGGGCCCAAAATTCGGCCTTGTAATGAAGAACACAGTTTCTAAATTTGCGGATAGCACCACCTTAGTGGGGATAGTCGATACTGAGGAGAACAGCAATGAATTACAGGAAGACCTAACAGTCACTTGGTAGCACAGGACTGGAACATTTCTGAAAATCATAAACACAAGAATGCCAAATTTCAGACGATCATAACAATTCATGCTACAGGAGAAAAGGACGCTGATTGATTGGCTAGTCAACTCTGATTGGCCGAGACGTTGTCATGGGGAAAGCAACGGAGAACAATAGGCTCCCCAAGCTCGCTCATATGATTAATAAATAAGTTTTCACATTGGTAAGTGTGAGGTAATGCATCTTTGTAAGAAAAATAAAGAGGTGACGTTTAACTTGGAAACTAAGAATCTGAATGGGGTAGAGCAACATAGGTACCTAGGAGTACAAACACACAAATTAATTAAAGTGACATTGCGGGTTAATAAAAACAAAAAAACTGCGGATGCTGGAAATCCAAAACAAAAACAGAATTACCTGGAAAAACTCAGCAGGTCTGGCAGCATCAAAATTCGGCCTTGTAATCAAGAACACAGTTTCTAAATTTGCGGATAGCACCACCTTAGTGGGGATAGTCGATACTGAGGAGAACAGCAATGAATTACAGGAAGACCTAACAGTCACTTGGTAGCACAGGACTGGAACATTTCTGAAAATCATAAACACAAGAATAAACACAAGAACGTCTCTCTATCTCTCCGCCCCCCACACACACACCTTAAACCAGCTTATATTTCAGCTCTTTCCTGGACTCGAACTCAAGTTCTGTCGAAGGGTCATGAGGACTCGAAACGTCAACTGGTCTCTCTATCTCTCCGCCCCCCACACACACACCTTAAACCAGCTTATATTTCAGCTCTTTCCTGGACTCGAACTCAAGTTCTGTCGAAGGGTCATGAGGACTCGAAACGTCAACTGGTCTCTCTATCTCTCCGCCCCCCACACACACACCTTAAACCAGCTTATATTTCAGCTCTTTCCTGGACTCGAACTCAAGTTCTGTCGAAGGGTCATGAGGACTCGAAACGTCAACTCTTTTCTTCTCCGCCGATGCTGCCAGACCTGCTGAGTTTTTCCAGGTAATTCTGTTTTTGTTGCGGGTTAATAAGGCTGTTTAAAAAGCAAACCAAACCCCAGGGTTTATTTCTACGGGGATACAATTGAAAAGTAGATGTGTTATTCCATTGTTGCATTGAACCTGGTTTAAACCACACTTGGAGCTCTGGTTTATGTTATATGAAGAATAATGAGGCACTGGTTAAGGTGCAGAAAAATTTTTACAAGGGATGTTATAGCAACTGTGCAATTATACCTTTCAGGAAATGATGAACAGGCTAGGTCCCGTTTCTCTTGAAAAGCAAAGGCTGAAGTGGTGGCCTAATACAGCTCTTTAAGATTATGAGAAAGGAAGAGAATGACATGATAATAGGGCAAGATGAAGAGCGGTAGGAGAAGACTCTGATAGTTGGATCCCAAGCCAGAGGGTGTAGTATGAAACTAGATGCAATTCCTTTTCTTGATAATAGGCTTATTCACAGAATGCAGCATCAAGTATGTCAGCCTGCTACCAATTACCAACAATGTCACGGCGGTCTCTCTTTATAGGTGCTCTAGGTACTCATTTAAACAATGCCCTTCATCTGTGTACCTTAACAATATAATTAACATACCATGATTGCCGACAAAGGCTGACTGGGCTGAATGGCTGTTTGTGTTGTACATTCTGTGCAATTGATGTAAGGAGGGCAAGGAGCGGAACTGGAGAATCCTGCAGACATTCAGAAAGTGAGGGTGGGGTGGGGGGAGAGACGCTGGGAAAAGGGGCAGGAAAATATGGAAACATTTGAAAATAAGCTGGGAGAGATGTGAAAATTAGACCGGACCTCACAACCTCAGGATGTCCCAAAATGTTTCGAGCCACTGAAGTACTTTTTGAAGTGTAGTCACTGTTGTTAATGTAAGAAGCACAACAGCCAATTTTTGCACAGCAACATCCCACCAACAGCAAGACAGTGATGGCTGGATGCAGCGAGATTAATGAAGAATAAGGACACTGGGGAAATCACCTCTGATCTACTTGGAAATACTGCCTTGGGGTCTTTCACATCCTAGGAGGCGGACGGGCCCCAGTTTAACACCCCATTGAAAGACGGCACATCTGACTGTGCAGTATTTCCTCAGTACTTGGGGAGTGTCTCCCTGGATATTTGCTTCAGTACTTGCAGGGGGTCTTGAACACTCAACTTTCTCACTCAGAGTGAGAGTACTTTAAGATGTCTGCCTGAAGGAATTTAGTCCATTGGGGTTGTGTACATTGGAGTGATAAGGGAGTCTGGGCCTCA
Organism: Carcharodon carcharias; assembly: GCF_017639515.1. Lineage (NCBI taxonomy): Eukaryota > Metazoa > Chordata > Chondrichthyes > Lamniformes > Lamnidae > Carcharodon > Carcharodon carcharias. The sequence goes on from NW_024470758.1 coordinate 2,449,324, forward strand.
CTGGGATGTTAACACAGTCTGGGCCTCACTTGGGATTGTAACACAATGGGCCTCACTGGGAAGGGGTTTTTGGGCCTCACCCCCTCTAACACAGTCTGGGCCTCAGGATTGTCTAACACAGTGAATGGGCCTCACTCCCCATTAACACAGTCTGGGCCTCACTCCCCCTCTAACACAGTTTGGGCCTCACTGCCCCCTCTAACACAGTCTGGGCCTCACTCCCTCTAACACAGTCTGGGCCTCACTCCCCCCCTAAAACAGTCTGGGCCTCACTCCCGCTCTAACACATTCTGGCACTCACTCCCCTCTAACACAGTCTAGCCCTCACTCCCCCTCTAACACAGTCTGGGCCTCACTCCCCCTCTAACACAGTCTGGGCCTCACTCCCCCTCTAACACAGTCTGGGCCTCACTCCCCCTCTAAACAGTCTGGGCCTCACTCCCCCTCTAACACAGTCTGGGCCTCACTCTCCCTCTAACACAGTCTGGGCTCACTCCCCTCTAACACAGTCTGGGCCTCACTCCCCCATAACACAGTCTGGGCCTCACTCCCCTCTAACACAGTCTGGGCCTCACTCTCCCTCTAACACAGTCTGGGCCTCACTCCCCCTTAACACAGTCTGGGCGTCACTCCCCCATAACACAGTCTGGGCCTCACTCTCCCTCTAACACAGTCTGGGCCTCACTCCCCCTCTAACACAGTCTGGGCCTCACTCCCTCTAACACAGTCTGGGCCTCACTCCCCCTCTAACACAGTCTGGGCCTCACTCCCCCTCTAACACAGTCTGGGCCTCACTCCCCCTCTAACACAGTCTGGGCCTCACTCCCCCTCTAACACAGTCTGGGCCTCACTCCCTAGTTAACACAGTCTGGGCCTAACTCCCCCTCTAACACAGTCTGGGCCTCACTCCCCCTCTAACACACTCTGGGCCTCACTCCCCCCTAACACAGTCTGGGCCTCACTCCCCCTCTAACACAGTCTGGGCCTCACTCCCCTCTAACACAGTCTGGGCCTCACTCCCCCTCTAACACAGTCTGGGCCTCACTCCCCCTCTAACACAGTCTGGGCCTCACTCCCCCTCTAACACAGTCTGGGCCTCACTCCCCCTCTAACACAGTCTGGGCCTCACTCCCCCTCTAACACAGTCTGGGCCTCACTCCCCCTAACACAGTCTGGGCCTCACTCCCCCTCTAACACAGTCTGGGCCTCACTCCCCCTCTAACACAGTCTGGGCCTCACTCCCCCCTAACACAGTTTGGGCCTCACTCCCCCTCTAACACAGTCTGGGCCTCACTCCCCCATTAACACAGTCTGGGCCTCACTCCCCTCTAACACAGTCTGGGCCTCACTCCCCCTCTAACACAGTCTGGGCCTCACTCCCCCTCTAACACAGTCTGGGCCTCACTCCCCCTCTAACACAGTCTGGGCCTCACTCCCCCTCTAACACAGTCTGGGCCTCACTCCCCTCTAACACAGTCCCTCACTACCCCCCCCTCACACCCCCCCACCCCTCTCCCTCTAACACCGTCTGGGCCTCACTCCCCCTCTAACACAGTCTGGGCCTCACTCCCCCTCTAACACAGTCTGGGCCTCACTCTCCATCTAACACTTTCTGGGCCTCACTCCCCCTCTAACACAGTCTGGGCCTCACTCCCCCCCGAACACAGTCTGGGCCTCACTCCCCCCTAACGCAGTCTGGGCCTCACTCCCCCTCTCACACAGTCTGGGCCTCACTCCCCATCTAACACAGTCTGGGCCTCACTCCCCCTCTAACACAGTCTGGGCCTCACTCCCCCTCTAACACAGTCTGGGCCTCACTCCCCCTCTAACACAGTCTGGGCCTCACTCCCCTCTAACACAGTCTGGGCCTCACTCCCCCTCTAACACAGTCTGGGCCTCACTCCCCCTCTAACACAGTCTGGGCCTCACTCCCCCTCTAACACAGTCTGGGCCTCACTCCCCTCTAACACAGTCTGGGCCTCACTCCCCCTCTAACACAGTCTGGGCCTCACTCCCCTCTAACACAGTCTGGGCCTCACTCCCCTCTAACACAGTCTGGGCCTCACTCCCCTCTAACACAGTCTGGGCCTCACTCCCCCTCTAACACAGTCTGGGCCTCACTGCCCCTCTAACACAGTCTGGGCCTCACTCTCCCTCTAACACAGTCTGGGCCTCACTCCCCCTCTAACACAGTCTGGGCCTCACTTTCCCTCTAACACAATGTGGGCTTCACACCCCCTCTAACACAGTCTGGGCCTCACTCCCCCTCTAACACAGTCTGGGCCTCAAAGTCCCGTTAACACAGTCTGGGCCTCACTCCCCCTCTAACACAGTCTGGGCCTCACTCCCCCTCTAACACAGTCTGGGCCTCACTCCCCCTCTAACACAGTCTGGGCCTCACTTTCCCTCTAACACAGTCTGGGCCTCACTCTCCCTCTAACACAGTCTGGGCCTCACTCCCCCTCTAACACAGTCTGGGCCTCACTCCCCTCTAACACAGTCTGGGCCTCACTCCCCCTCTAACACAGTCTGGGCCTCACTCCCCCTCTAACACAGTCTGGGCCTCACTCCCCCTCTAACACAGTCTGGGCCTCACTCCCCCTCTAACACAGTCTGGGCCTCACTCCCCCTCTAACACAGTCTGGGCCTCACTCCCCTCTAACACAGTCTGGGCCTCACTCCCCTCTAACACAGTCTGGGCCTCACTCCCCCTCTAACACAGTCTGGGCCTCACTCCCCCTCTAACACAGTCTGGGCCTCACTCCCCTCTAACACAGTCTGGGCCTCACTCCCCCTCTAACACAGTCTGGGCCTCACTCCCCCTCTAACACAGTCTGGGCCTCACTCCCCCTCTAACACAGTCTGGGCCTCACTCCCCCTCTAACACAGTCTGGGCCTCACTCCCCCTCTAACACAGTCTGGGCCTCACTCCCCCTCTAACACAGTCTGGGCCTCACTCCCCTCTAACACAGTCTGGGCCTCACTCCCCCTCTAACACAGTCTGGGCCTCACTCCCCCTCTAACACAGTCTGGGCCTCACTCCCCCTCTAACACAGTCTGGGCCTCACTCCCCCTCTAACACAGTCTGGGCCTCACTCCCCCTCTAACACAGTCTGGGCCTCACTCCCCCTCTAACACAGTCTGGGCCTCACTCCCCCTCTAACACAGTCTGGGCCTCACTCCCCCTCTAACACAGTCTGGGCCTCACTCCCCCTCTAACACAGTCTGGGCCTCACTCCCCCTCTAACACAGTCTGGGCCTCACTCCCCTCTAACACAGTCTGGGCCTCACTCCCCTCTAACACAGTCTGGGCCTCACTCCCCCTCTAACACAGTCTGGGCCTCACTCCCCCTCTAACACAGTCTGGGCCTCACTCCCCCTCTAACACAGTCTGGGCCTCACTCCCCCTCTAACACAGTCTGGGCCTCACTCCCCCTCTAACACAGTCTGGGCCTCACTCCCCCTCTAACACAGTCTGGGCCTCACTCCCCCTCTAACACAGTCTGGGCCTCACTCCCCCTCTAACACAGTCTGGGCCTCACTCCCCTCTAACACAGTCTGGGCCTCACTCCCCCTCTAACACAGTCTGGGCCTCACTCCCCCTCTAACACAGTCTGGGCCTCACTCCCCCTCTAACACAGTCTGGGCCTCACTCCCCTCTAACACAGTCTGGGCCTCACTCCCCCTCTAACACAGTCTGGGCCTCACTCCCCCTCTAACACAGTCTGGGCCTCACTCCCCCTCTAACACAGTCTGGGCCTCACTCCCCCTCTAACACAGTCTGGGCCTCACTCCCCCTCTAACACAGTCTGGGCCTCACTCCCCCTCTAACACAGTCTGGGCCTCACTCCCCTCTAACACAGTCTGGGCCTCACTCCCCCTCTAACACAGTCTGGGCCTCACTCCCCCTCTAACACAGTCTGGGCCTCACTCCCCTCTAACACAGTCTGGGCCTCACTCCCCCTCTAACACAGTCTGGGCCTCACTCCCCCTCTAACACAGTCTGGGCCTCACTCCCCCTCTAACACAGTCTGGGCCTCACTCCCCTCTAACACAGTCTGGGCCTCACTCCCCCTCTAACACAGTCTGGGCCTCACTCCCCCTCTAACACAGTCTGGGCCTCACTCCCCCTCTAACACAGTCTGGGCCTCACTCCCCCTCTAACACAGTCTGGGCCTCACTCCCCCTCTAACACAGTCTGGGCCTCACTCCCCCTCTAACACAGTCTGGGCCTCACTCCCCCTCTAACACAGTCTGGGCCTCACTCCCCCTCTAACACAGTCTGGGCCTCACTCCCCCTCTAACACAGTCTGGGCCTCACTCCCCCTCTAACACAGTCTGGGCCTCACTCCCCCTCTAACACAGTCTGGGCCTCACTCCCCCTCTAACACAGTCTGGGCCTCACTCCCCTCTAACACAGTCTGGGCCTCACTCCCCCTCTAACACAGTCTGGGCCTCACTCCCCTCTAACACAGTCTGGGCCTCACTCCCCCTCTAACACAGTCTGGGCCTCACTCCCCCTCTAACACAGTCTGGGCCTCACTCCCCCTCTAACACAGTCTGGGCCTCACTCCCCCTCTAACACAGTCTGGGCCTCACTCCCCCTCTAACACAGTCTGGGCCTCACTCCCCCTCTAACACAGTCTGGGCCTCACTCCCCCTCTAACACAGTCTGGGCCTCACTCCCCCTCTAACACAGTCTGGGCCTCACTCCCCCTCTAACACAGTCTGGGCCTCACTCCCCCTCTAACACAGTCTGGGCCTCACTCCCCCTCTAACACAGTCTGGGCCTCACTCCCCCTCTAACACAGTCTGGGCCTCACTCCCCCTCTAACACAGTCTGGGCCTCACTCCCCCTCTAACACAGTCTGGGCCTCACTCCCCCTCTAACACAGTCTGGGCCTCACTCCCCCTCTAACACAGTCTGGGCCTCACTCCCCCTCTAACACAGTCTGGGCCTCACTCCCCCTCTAACACAGTCTGGGCCTCACTCCCCTCTAACACAGTCTGGGCCTCACTCCCCTCTAACACAGTCTGGGCCTCACTCCCCCTCTAACACAGTCTGGGCCTCACTCCCCCTCTAACACAGTCTGGGCCTCACTCCCCCTCTAACACAGTCTGGGCCTCACTCCCCCTCTAACACAGTCTGGGCCTCACTCCCCTCTAACACAGTCTGGGCCTCACTCCCCCTCTAACACAGTCTGGGCCTCACTCCCCTCTAACACAGTCTGGGCCTCACTCCCCCTCTAACACAGTCTGGGCCTCACTCCCCCTCTAACACAGTCTGGGCCTCACTCCCCCTCTAACACAGTCTGGGCCTCACTCCCCCTCTAACACAGTCTGGGCCTCACTCCCCCTCTAACACAGTCTGGGCCTCACTCCCCCTCTAACACAGTCTGGGCCTCACTCCCCCTCTAACACAGTCTGGGCCTCACTCCCCCTCTAACACAGTCTGGGCCTCACTCCCCCTCTAACACAGTCTGGGCCTCACTCCCCCTCTAACACAGTCTGGGCCTCACTCCCCCTCTAACACAGTCTGGGCCTCACTCCCCCTCTAACACAGTCTGGGCCTCACTCCCCCTCTAACACAGTCTGGGCCTCACTCCCCCTCTAACACAGTCTGGGCCTCACTCCCCTCTAACACAGTCTGGGCCTCACTCCCCTCTAACACAGTCTGGGCCTCACTCCCCCTCTAACACAGTCTGGGCCTCACTCCCCTCTAACACAGTCTGGGCCTCACTCCCCCTCTAACACAGTCTGGGCCTCACTCCCCTCTAACACAGTCTGGGCCTCACTCCCCCTCTAACACAGTCTGGGCCTCACTCCCCCTCTAACACAGTCTGGGCCTCACTCCCCCTCTAACACAGTCTGGGCCTCACTCCCCCTCTAACACAGTCTGGGCCTCACTCCCCCTCTAACACAGTCTGGGCCTCACTCCCCCTCTAACACAGTCTGGGCCTCACTCCCCCTCTAACACAGTCTGGGCCTCACTCCCCCTCTAACACAGTCTGGGCCTCACTCCCCCTCTAACACAGTCTGGGCCTCACTCCCCCTCTAACACAGTCTGGGCCTCACTCCCCCTCTAACACAGTCTGGGCCTCACTCCCCCTCTAACACAGTCTGGGCCTCACTCCCCTCTAACACAGTCTGGGCCTCACTCCCCCTCTAACACAGTCTGGGCCTCACTCCCCCTCTAACACAGTCTGGGCCTCACTCCCCCTCTAACACAGTCTGGGCCTCACTCCCCCTCTAACACAGTCTGGGCCTCACTCCCCCTCTAACACAGTCTGGGCCTCACTCCCCTCTAACACAGTCTGGGCCTCACTCCCCCTCTAACACAGTCTGGGCCTCACTCCCCCTCTAACACAGTCTGGGCCTCACTCCCCCTCTAACACAGTCTGGGCCTCACTCCCCCTCTAACACAGTCTGGGCCTCACTCCCCCTCTAACACAGTCTGGGCCTCACTCCCCCTCTAACACAGTCTGGGCCTCACTCCCCCTCTAACACAGTCTGGGCCTCACTCCCCCTCTAACACAGTCTGGGCCTCACTCCCCCTCTAACACAGTCTGGGCCTCACTCCCCCTCTAACACAGTCTGGGCCTCACTCCCCTCTAACACAGTCTGGGCCTCACTCCCCTCTAACACAGTCTGGGCCTCACTCCCCCTCTAACACAGTCTGGGCCTCACTCCCCCTCTAACACAGTCTGGGCCTCACTCCCCCTCTAACACAGTCTGGGCCTCACTCCCCCTCTAACACAGTCTGGGCCTCACTCCCCCTCTAACACAGTCTGGGCCTCACTCCCCTCTAACACAGTCTGGGCCTCACTCCCCCTCTAACACAGTCTGGGCCTCACTCCCCCTCTAACACAGTCTGGGCCTCACTCCCCCTCTAACACAGTCTGGGCCTCACTCCCCCTCTAACACAGTCTGGGCCTCACTCCCCTCTAACACAGTCTGGGCCTCACTCCCCCTCTAACACAGTCTGGGCCTCACTCCCCCTCTAACACAGTCTGGGCCTCACTCCCCTCTAACACAGTCTGGGCCTCACTCCCCCTCTAACACAGTCTGGGCCTCACTCCCCCTCTAACACAGTCTGGGCCTCACTCCCCCTCTAACACAGTCTGGGCCTCACTCCCCCTCTAACACAGTCTGGGCCTCACTCCCCTCTAACACAGTCTGGGCCTCACTCCCCCTCTAACACAGTCTGGGCCTCACTCCCCCTCTAACACAGTCTGGGCCTCACTCCCCTCTAACACAGTCTGGGCCTCACTCCCCCTCTAACACAGTCTGGGCCTCACTCCCCCTCTAACACAGTCTGGGCCTCACTCCCCCTCTAACACAGTCTGGGCCTCACTCCCCTCTAACACAGTCTGGGCCTCACTCCCCTCTAACACAGTCTGGGCCTCACTCCCCCTCTAACACAGTCTGGGCCTCACTCCCCCTCTAACACAGTCTGGGCCTCACTCCCCCTCTAACACAGTCTGGGCCTCACTCCCCTCTAACACAGTCTGGGCCTCACTCCCCCTCTAACACAGTCTGGGCCTCACTCCCCCTCTAACACAGTCTGGGCCTCACTCCCCTCTAACACAGTCTGGGCCTCACTCCCCCTCTAACACAGTCTGGGCCTCACTCCCCCTCTAACACAGTCTGGGCCTCACTCCCCCTCTAACACAGTCTGGGCCTCACTCCCCCTCTAACACAGTCTGGGCCTCACTCCCCCTCTAACACAGTCTGGGCCTCACTCCCCCTCTAACACAGTCTGGGCCTCACTCCCCCTCTAACACAGTCTGGGCCTCACTCCCCTCTAACACAGTCTGGGCCTCACTCCCCCTCTAACACAGTCTGGGCCTCACTCCCCTCTAACACAGTCTGGGCCTCACTCCCCCTCTAACACAGTCTGGGCCTCACTCCCCCTCTAACACAGTCTGGGCCTCACTCCCCTCTAACACAGTCTGGGCCTCACTCCCCCTCTAACACAGTCTGGGCCTCACTCCCCCTCTAACACAGTCTGGGCCTCACTCCCCCTCTAACACAGTCTGGGCCTCACTCCCCCTCTAACACAGTCTGGGCCTCACTCCCCTCTAACACAGTCTGGGCCTCACTCCCCCTCTAACACAGTCTGGGCCTCACTCCCCCTCTAACACAGTCTGGGCCTCACTCCCCTCTAACACAGTCTGGGCCTCACTCCCCCTCTAACACAGTCTGGGCCTCACTCCCCCTCTAACACAGTCTGGGCCTCACTCCCCCTCTAACACAGTCTGGGCCTCACTCCCCCTCTAACACAGTCTGGGCCTCACTCCCCTCTAACACAGTCTGGGCCTCACTCCCCCTCTAACACAGTCTGGGCCTCACTCCCCCTCTAACACAGTCTGGGCCTCACTCCCCCTCTAACACAGTCTGGGCCTCACTCCCCCTCTAACACAGTCTGGGCCTCACTCCCCCTCTAACACAGTCTGGGCCTCACTCCCCCTCTAACACAGTCTGGGCCTCACTCCCCCTCTAACACAGTCTGGGCCTCACTCCCCCTCTAACACAGTCTGGGCCTCACTCCCCCTCTAACACAGTCTGGGCCTCACTCCCCCTCTAACACAGTCTGGGCCTCACTCCCCCTCTAACACAGTCTGGGCCTCACTCCCCCTCTAACACAGTCTGGGCCTCACTCCCCCTCTAACACAGTCTGGGCCTCACTCCCCCTCTAACACAGTCTGGGCCTCACTCCCCCTCTAACACAGTCTGGGCCTCACTCCCCCTCTAACACAGTCTGGGCCTCACTCCCCCTCTAACACAGTCTGGGCCTCACTCCCCCTCTAACACAGTCTGGGCCTCACTCCCCCTCTAACACAGTCTGGGCCTCACTCCCCCTCTAACACAGTCTGGGCCTCACTCCCCCTCTAACACAGTCTGGGCCTCACTCCCCTCTAACACAGTCTGGGCCTCACTCCCCCTCTAACACAGTCTGGGCCTCACTCCCCCTCTAACACAGTCTGGGCCTCACTCCCCCTCTAACACAGTCTGGGCCTCACTCCCCCTCTAACACAGTCTGGGCCTCACTCCCCCTCTAACACAGTCTGGGCCTCACTCCCCTCTAACACAGTCTGGGCCTCACTCCCCCTCTAACACAGTCTGGGCCTCACTCCCCCTCTAACACAGTCTGGGCCTCACTCCCCCTCTAACACAGTCTGGGCCTCACTCCCCCTCTAACACAGTCTGGGCCTCACTCCCCCTCTAACACAGTCTGGGCCTCACTCCCCCTCTAACACAGTCTGGGCCTCACTCCCCCTCTAACACAGTCTGGGCCTCACTCCCCCTCTAACACAGTCTGGGCCTCACTCCCCCTCTAACACAGTCTGGGCCTCACTCCCCTCTAACACAGTCTGGGCCTCACTCCCCCTCTAACACAGTCTGGGCCTCACTCCCCCTCTAACACAGTCTGGGCCTCACTCCCCCTCTAACACAGTCTGGGCCTCACTCCCCCTCTAACACAGTCTGGGCCTCACTCCCCCTCTAACACAGTCTGGGCCTCACTCCCCCTCTAACACAGTCTGGGCCTCACTCCCCCTCTAACACAGTCTGGGCCTCACTCCCCCTCTAACACAGTCTGGGCCTCACTCCCCCTCTAACACAGTCTGGGCCTCACTCCCCCTCTAACACAGTCTGGGCCTCACTCCCCCTCTAACACAGTCTGGGCCTCACTCCCCCTCTAACACAGTCTGGGCCTCACTCCCCCTCTAACACAGTCTGGGCCTCACTCCCCTCTAACACAGTCTGGGCCTCACTCCCCTCTAACACAGTCTGGGCCTCACTCCCCTCTAACACAGTCTGGGCCTCACTCCCCCTCTAACACAGTCTGGGCCTCACTCCCCCTCTAACACAGTCTGGGCCTCACTCCCCCTCTAACACAGTCTGGGCCTCACTCCCCTCTAACACAGTCTGGGCCTCACTCCCCCTCTAACACAGTCTGGGCCTCACTCCCCCTCTAACACAGTCTGGGCCTCACTCCCCCTCTAACACAGTCTGGGCCTCACTCCCCCTCTAACACAGTCTGGGCCTCACTCCCCTCTAACACAGTCTGGGCCTCACTCCCCCTCTAACACAGTCTGGGCCTCACTCCCCCTCTAACACAGTCTGGGCCTCACTCCCCCTCTAACACAGTCTGGGCCTCACTCCCCCTCTAACACAGTCTGGGCCTCACTCCCCCTCTAACACAGTCTGGGCCTCACTCCCCCTCTAACACAGTCTGGGCCTCACTCCCCCTCTAACACAGTCTGGGCCTCACTCCCCCTCTAACACAGTCTGGGCCTCACTCCCCCTCTAACACAGTCTGGGCCTCACTCCCCCTCTAACACAGTCTGGGCCTCACTCCCCCTCTAACACAGTCTGGGCCTCACTCCCCCTCTAACACAGTCTGGGCCTCACTCCCCCTCTAACACAGTCTGGGCCTCACTCCCCCTCTAACACAGTCTGGGCCTCACTCCCCTCTAACACAGTCTGGGCCTCACTCCCCCTCTAACACAGTCTGGGCCTCACTCCCCTCTAACACAGTCTGGGCCTCACTCCCCCTCTAACACAGTCTGGGCCTCACTCCCCCTCTAACACAGTCTGGGCCTCACTCCCCTCTAACACAGTCTGGGCCTCACTCCCCTCTAACACAGTCTGGGCCTCACTCCCCCTCTAACACAGTCTGGGCCTCACTCCCCCTCTAACACAGTCTGGGCCTCACTCCCCCTCTAACACAGTCTGGGCCTCACTCCCCCTCTAACACAGTCTGGGCCTCACTCCCCCTCTAACACAGTCTGGGCCTCACTCCCCCTCTAACACAGTCTGGGCCTCACTCCCCCTCTAACACAGTCTGGGCCTCACTCCCCCTCTAACACAGTCTGGGCCTCACTCCCCCTCTAACACAGTCTGGGCCTCACTCCCCCTCTAACACAGTCTGGGCCTCACTCCCCCTCTAACACAGTCTGGGCCTCACTCCCCCTCTAACACAGTCTGGGCCTCACTCCCCCTCTAACACAGTCTGGGCCTCACTCCCCCTCTAACACAGTCTGGGCCTCACTCCCCCTCTAACACAGTCTGGGCCTCACTCCCCCTCTAACACAGTCTGGGCCTCACTCCCCCTCTAACACAGTCTGGGCCTCACTCCCCCTCTAACACAGTCTGGGCCTCACTCCCCCTCTAACACAGTCTGGGCCTCACTCCCCCTCTAACACAGTCTGGGCCTCACTCCCACTCTAACACAGTCTGGGCCTCACACCCCTCTAACACAGTCTGGGCCTCACTCCCCCTCTAACACAGTCTGGGCCTCACTCCCCCTCTAACACAGTCTGGGCCTCACTCCCCCTCTAACACAGTCTGGGCCTCACTCCCCCTCTAACACAGTCTGGGCCTCACTCCCCCTCTAACACAGTCTGGGCCTCACTCCCCCTCTAACACAGTCTGGGCCTCACTCCCCCTCTAACACAGTCTGGGCCTCACTCCCCCTCTAACACAGTCTGGGCCTCACTCCCCCTCTAACACAGTCTGGGCCTCACTCCCCCTCTAACACAGTCTGGGCCTCACTCCCCCTCTAACACAGTCTGGGCCTCACTCCCCCTCTAACACAGTCTGGGCCTCACTCCCCCTCTAACACAGTCTGGGCCTCACTCCCCCTCTAACACAGTCTGGGCCTCACTCCCCCTCTAACACAGTCTGGGCCTCACTCCCATTCTAACACAGTCTGGGCCTCACTCCCCCTCTAACACAGTCTGGGCCTCACTCCCCCTCTAACACAGTCTGGGCCTCACTCCCCCTCTAACACAGTCTGGGCCTCACTCCCCCCTAACACAGTCTGGGCCTCACTCCCCCTCTAACACAGTCTGGGCCTCACTCCCCCTCTAACACAGTCTGGGCCTCACTCCCCCTCTAACACAGTCTGGGCCTCACTCCCCTCTAACACAGTCTGGGCCTCACTCCCCCTCTAACACAGTCTGGGCCTCACTCCCCCCTAACACAGTCTGGGCCTCACTCCCCCTCTAACACAGTCTGGGCCTCACTCCCCCTCTAACACAGTCTGGGCCTCACTCCCCCTCTAACACAGTCTGGGCCTCAATCCCCCTCTAACACAGTCTGGGCCTCACTCCCCCTCTAACACAGTCTGGGCCTCACTCCCCCTCTAACACAGTCTGGGCCTCACTCCCCCTCTAACACAGTCTGGGCCTCACTCCCCCTCTAACACAGTCTGGGCCTCACTCCCCCTCTAACACAGTCTGGGCCTCACTCCCCCTCTAACACAGTCTGGGCCTCACTCCCCCTCTAACACAGTCTGGGCCTCACTCCCCCTCTAACACAGTCTGGGCCTCACTCCCCCTCTAACACAGTCTGGGCCTCACTCCCCTCTAACACAGTCTGGGCCTCACTCCCCCTCTAACACAGTCTGGGCCTCACTCCCCCTCTAACACAGTCTGGGCCTCACTCCCCTCTAACACAGTCTGGGCCTCACTCCCCCTCTAACACAGTCTGGGCCTCACTCCCCCTCTAACACAGTCTGGGCCTCACTCCCCCTCTAACACAGTCTGGGCCTCACTCCCCCTCTAACACAGTCTGGGCCTCACTCCCCCTCTAACACAGTCTGGGCCTCACTCCCCTCTAACACAGTCTGGGCCTCACTCCCCTCTAACACAGTCTGGGCCTCACTCCCCCTCTAACACAGTCTGGGCCTCACTCCCCCTCTAACACAGTCTGGGCCTCACTCCCCCTCTAACACAGTCTGGGCCTCACTCCCCCTCTAACACAGTCTGGGCCTCACTCCCCCTCTAACACAGTCTGGGCCTCACTCCCCTCTAACACAGTCTGGGCCTCACTCCCCCTCTAACACAGTCTGGGCCTCACTCCCCCTCTAACACAGTCTGGGCCTCACTCCCCCTCTAACACAGTCTGGGCCTCACTCCCCCTCTAACACAGTCTGGGCCTCACTCCCCCTCTAACACAGTCTGGGCCTCACTCCCCCTCTAACACAGTCTGGGCCTCACTCCCCCTCTAACACAGTCTGGGCCTCACTCCCCCTCTAACACAGTCTGGGCCTCACTCCCCCTCTAACACAGTCTGGGCCTCACTCCCCCTCTAACACAGTCTGGGCCTCACTCCCCCTCTAACACAGTCTGGGCCTCACTCCCCCTCTAACACAGTCTGGGCCTCACTCCCCCTCTAACACAGTCTGGGCCTCACTCCCCCTCTAACACAGTCTGGGCCTCACTCCCCCTCTAACACAGTCTGGGCCTCACTCCCCTCTAACACAGTCTGGGCCTCACTCCCCCTCTAACACAGTCTGGGCCTCACTCCCCCTCTAACACAGTCTGGGCCTCACTCCCCCTCTAACACAGTCTGGGCCTCACTCCCCCTCTAACACAGTCTGGGCCTCACTCCCCCTCTAACACAGTCTGGGCCTCACTCCCCCTCTAACACAGTCTGGGCCTCACTCCCCCTCTAACACAGTCTGGGCCTCACTCCCCTCTAACACAGTCTGGGCCTCACTCCCCTCTAACACAGTCTGGGCCTCACTCCCCCTCTAACACAGTCTGGGCCTCACTCCCCCTCTAACACAGTCTGGGCCTCACTCCCCCTCTAACACAGTCTGGGCCTCACTCCCCTCTAACACAGTCTGGGCCTCACTCCCCCTCTAACACAGTCTGGGCCTCACTCCCCCTCTAACACAGTCTGGGCCTCACTCCCCCTCTAACACAGTCTGGGCCTCACTCCCCCTCTAACACAGTCTGGGCCTCACTCCCCTCTAACACAGTCTGGGCCTCACTCCCCCTCTAACACAGTCTGGGCCTCACTCCCCCTCTAACACAGTCTGGGCCTCACTCCCCCTCTAACACAGTCTGGGCCTCACTCCCCTCTAACACAGTCTGGGCCTCACTCCCCCTCTAACACAGTCTGGGCCTCACTCCCCCTCTAACACAGTCTGGGCCTCACTCCCCCTCTAACACAGTCTGGGCCTCACTCCCCCTCTAACACAGTCTGGGCCTCACTCCCCCTCTAACACAGTCTGGGCCTCACTCCCCCTCTAACACAGTCTGGGCCTCACTCCCCCTCTAACACAGTCTGGGCCTCACTCCCCCTCTAACACAGTCTGGGCCTCACTCCCCCTCTAACACAGTCTGGGCCTCACTCCCCTCTAACACAGTCTGGGCCTCACTCCCCCTCTAACACAGTCTGGGCCTCACTCCCCCTCTAACACAGTCTGGGCCTCACTCCCCCTCTAACACAGTCTGGGCCTCACTCCCCCTCTAACACAGTCTGGGCCTCACTCCCCCTCTAACACAGTCTGGGCCTCACTCCCCCTCTAACACAGTCTGGGCCTCACTCCCCCTCTAACACAGTCTGGGCCTCACTCCCCCTCTAACACAGTCTGGGCCTCACTCCCCCTCTAACACAGTCTGGGCCTCACTCCCCCTCTAACACAGTCTGGGCCTCACTCCCCTCTAACACAGTCTGGGCCTCACTCCCCCTCTAACACAGTCTGGGCCTCACTCCCCTCTAACACAGTCTGGGCCTCACTCCCCCTCTAACACAGTCTGGGCCTCACTCCCCCTCTAACACAGTCTGGGCCTCACTCCCCCTCTAACACAGTCTGGGCCTCACTCCCCCTCTAACACAGTCTGGGCCTCACTCCCCCTCTAACACAGTCTGGGCCTCACTCCCCTCTAACACAGTCTGGGCCTCACTCCCCCTCTAACACAGTCTGGGCCTCACTCCCCCTCTAACACAGTCTGGGCCTCACTCCCCCTCTAACACAGTCTGGGCCTCACTCCCCCTCTAACACAGTCTGGGCCTCACTCCCCCTCTAACACAGTCTGGGCCTCACTCCCCCTCTAACACAGTCTGGGCCTCACTCCCCCTCTAACACAGTCTGGGCCTCACTCCCCCTCTAACACAGTCTGGGCCTCACTCCCCCTCTAACACAGTCTGGGCCTCACTCCCCCTCTAACACAGTCTGGGCCTCACTCCCCCTCTAACACAGTCTGGGCCTCACTCCCCTCTAACACAGTCTGGGCCTCACTCCCCCTCTAACACAGTCTGGGCCTCACTCCCCCTCTAACACAGTCTGGGCCTCACTCCCCTCTAACACAGTCTGGGCCTCACTCCCCCTCTAACACAGTCTGGGCCTCACTCCCCTCTAACACAGTCTGGGCCTCACTCCCCCTCTAACACAGTCTGGGCCTCACTCCCCCTCTAACACAGTCTGGGCCTCACTCCCCCTCTAACACAGTCTGGGCCTCACTCCCCCTCTAACACAGTCTGGGCCTCACTCCCCCTCTAACACAGTCTGGGCCTCACTCCCCCTCTAACACAGTCTGGGCCTCACTCCCCCTCTAACACAGTCTGGGCCTCACTCCCCCTCTAACACAGTCTGGGCCTCACTCCCCCTCTAACACAGTCTGGGCCTCACTCCCCCTCTAACACAGTCTGGGCCTCACTCCCCCTCTAACACAGTCTGGGCCTCACTCCCCTCTAACACAGTCTGGGCCTCACTCCCCCTCTAACACAGTCTGGGCCTCACTCCCCCTCTAACACAGTCTGGGCCTCACTCCCCTCTAACACAGTCTGGGCCTCACTCCCCCTCTAACACAGTCTGGGCCTCACTCCCCCTCTAACACAGTCTGGGCCTCACTCCCCCTCTAACACAGTCTGGGCCTCACTCCCCCTCTAACACAGTCTGGGCCTCACTCCCCCTCTAACACAGTCTGGGCCTCACTCCCCCTCTAACACAGTCTGGGCCTCACTCCCCCTCTAACACAGTCTGGGCCTCACTCCCCCTCTAACACAGTCTGGGCCTCACTCCCCCTCTAACACAGTCTGGGCCTCACTCCCCCTCTAACACAGTCTGGGCCTCACTCCCCCTCTAACACAGTCTGGGCCTCACTCCCCCTCTAACACAGTCTGGGCCTCACTCCCCCTCTAACACAGTCTGGGCCTCACTCCCCCTCTAACACAGTCTGGGCCTCACTCCCCCTCTAACACAGTCTGGGCCTCACTCCCCCTCTAACACAGTCTGGGCCTCACTCCCCTCTAACACAGTCTGGGCCTCACTCCCCTCTAACACAGTCTGGGCCTCACTCCCCCTCTAACACAGTCTGGGCCTCACTCCCCCTCTAACACAGTCTGGGCCTCACTCCCCCTCTAACACAGTCTGGGCCTCACTCCCCCTCTAACACAGTCTGGGCCTCACTCCCCCTCTAACACAGTCTGGGCCTCACTCCCCCTCTAACACAGTCTGGGCCTCACTCCCCTCTAACACAGTCTGGGCCTCACTCCCCCTCTAACACAGTCTGGGCCTCACTCCCCCTCTAACACAGTCTGGGCCTCACTCCCCCTCTAACACAGTCTGGGCCTCACTCCCCCTCTAACACAGTCTGGGCCTCACTCCCCTCTAACACAGTCTGGGCCTCACTCCCCCTCTAACACAGTCTGGGCCTCACTCCCCCTCTAACACAGTCTGGGCCTCACTCCCCCTCTAACACAGTCTGGGCCTCACTCCCCCTCTAACACAGTCTGGGCCTCACTCCCCCTCTAACACAGTCTGGGCCTCACTCCCCCTCTAACACAGTCTGGGCCTCACTCCCCCTCTAACACAGTCTGGGCCTCACTCCCCCTCTAACACAGTCTGGGCCTCACTCCCCCTCTAACACAGTCTGGGCCTCACTCCCCCTCTAACACAGTCTGGGCCTCACTCCCCCTCTAACACAGTCTGGGCCTCACTCCCCCTCTAACACAGTCTGGGCCTCACTCCCCCTCTAACACAGTCTGGGCCTCACTCCCCCTCTAACACAGTCTGGGCCTCACTCCCCCTCTAACACAGTCTGGGCCTCACTCCCCCTCTAACACAGTCTGGGCCTCACTCCCCCTCTAACACAGTCTGGGCCTCACTCCCCCTCTAACACAGTCTGGGCCTCACTCCCCCTCTAACACAGTCTGGGCCTCACTCCCCCTCTAACACAGTCTGGGCCTCACTCCCCCTCTAACACAGTCTGGGCCTCACTCCCCCTCTAACACAGTCTGGGCCTCACTCCCCCTCTAACACAGTCTGGGCCTCACTCCCCTCTAACACAGTCTGGGCCTCACTCCCCCTCTAACACAGTCTGGGCCTCACTCCCCCTCTAACACAGTCTGGGCCTCACTCCCCCTCTAACACAGTCTGGGCCTCACTCCCCCTCTAACACAGTCTGGGCCTCACTCCCCCTCTAACACAGTCTGGGCCTCACTCCCCCTCTAACACAGTCTGGGCCTCACTCCCCCTCTAACACAGTCTGGGCCTCACTCCCCCTCTAACACAGTCTGGGCCTCACTCCCCCTCTAACACAGTCTGGGCCTCACTCCCCCTCTAACACAGTCTGGGCCTCACTCCCCCTCTAACACAGTCTGGGCCTCACTCCCCTCTAACACAGTCTGGGCCTCACTCCCCCTCTAACACAGTCTGGGCCTCACTCCCCCTCTAACACAGTCTGGGCCTCACTCCCCCTCTAACACAGTCTGGGCCTCACTCCCCCTCTAACACAGTCTGGGCCTCACTCCCCCTCTAACACAGTCTGGGCCTCACTCCCCCTCTAACACAGTCTGGGCCTCACTCCCCTCTAACACAGTCTGGGCCTCACTCCCCCTCTAACACAGTCTGGGCCTCACTCCCCCTCTAACACAGTCTGGGCCTCACTCCCCCTCTAACACAGTCTGGGCCTCACTCCCCCTCTAACACAGTCTGGGCCTCACTCCCCCTCTAACACAGTCTGGGCCTCACTCCCCCTCTAACACAGTCTGGGCCTCACTCCCCCTCTAACACAGTCTGGGCCTCACTCCCCCTCTAACACAGTCTGGGCCTCACTCCCCCTCTAACACAGTCTGGGCCTCACTCCCCCTCTAACACAGTCTGGGCCTCACTCCCCCTCTAACACAGTCTGGGCCTCACTCCCCCTCTAACACAGTCTGGGCCTCACTCCCCTCTAACACAGTCTGGGCCTCACTCCCCCTCTAACACAGTCTGGGCCTCACTCCCCCTCTAACACAGTCTGGGCCTCACTCCCCCTCTAACACAGTCTGGGCCTCACTCCCCCTCTAACACAGTCTGGGCCTCACTCCCCCTCTAACACAGTCTGGGCCTCACTCCCCCTCTAACACAGTCTGGGCCTCACTCCCCCTCTAACACAGTCTGGGCCTCACTCCCCCTCTAACACAGTCTGGGCCTCACTCCCCTCTAACACAGTCTGGGCCTCACTCCCCCTCTAACACAGTCTGGGCCTCACTCCCCTCTAACACAGTCTGGGCCTCACTCCCCCTCTAACACAGTCTGGGCCTCACTCCCCCTCTAACACAGTCTGGGCCTCACTCCCCCTCTAACACAGTCTGGGCCTCACTCCCCTCTAACACAGTCTGGGCCTCACTCCCCCTCTAACACAGTCTGGGCCTCACTCCCCCTCTAACACAGTCTGGGCCTCACTCCCCCTCTAACACAGTCTGGGCCTCACTCCCCTCTAACACAGTCTGGGCCTCACTCCCCCTCTAACACAGTCTGGGCCTCACTCCCCCTCTAACACAGTCTGGGCCTCACTCCCCCTCTAACACAGTCTGGGCCTCACTCCCCCTCTAACACAGTCTGGGCCTCACTCCCCCTCTAACACAGTCTGGGCCTCACTCCCCCTCTAACACAGTCTGGGCCTCACTCCCCCTCTAACACAGTCTGGGCCTCACTCCCCCTCTAACACAGTCTGGGCCTCACTCCCCCTCTAACACAGTCTGGGCCTCACTCCCCCTCTAACACAGTCTGGGCCTCACTCCCCCTCTAACACAGTCTGGGCCTCACTCCCCCTCTAACACAGTCTGGGCCTCACTCCCCCTCTAACACAGTCTGGGCCTCACTCCCCCTCTAACACAGTCTGGGCCTCACTCCCCCTCTAACACAGTCTGGGCCTCACTCCCCTCTAACACAGTCTGGGCCTCACTCCCCCTCTAACACAGTCTGGGCCTCACTCCCCCTCTAACACAGTCTGGGCCTCACTCCCCCTCTAACACAGTCTGGGCCTCACTCCCCCTCTAACACAGTCTGGGCCTCACTCCCCCTCTAACACAGTCTGGGCCTCACTCCCCTCTAACACAGTCTGGGCCTCACTCCCCCTCTAACACAGTCTGGGCCTCACTCCCCCTCTAACACAGTCTGGGCCTCACTCCCCTCTAACACAGTCTGGGCCTCACTCCCCCTCTAACACAGTCTGGGCCTCACTCCCCCTCTAACACAGTCTGGGCCTCACTCCCCCTCTAACACAGTCTGGGCCTCACTCCCCCTCTAACACAGTCTGGGCCTCACTCCCCCTCTAACACAGTCTGGGCCTCACTCCCCCTCTAACACAGTCTGGGCCTCACTCCCCCTCTAACACAGTCTGGGCCTCACTCCCCCTCTAACACAGTCTGGGCCTCACTCCCCCTCTAACACAGTCTGGGCCTCACTCCCCCTCTAACACAGTCTGGGCCTCACTCCCCCTCTAACACAGTCTGGGCCTCACTCCCCCTCTAACACAGTCTGGGCCTCACTCCCCCTCTAACACAGTCTGGGCCTCACTCCCCCTCTAACACAGTCTGGGCCTCACTCCCCCTCTAACACAGTCTGGGCCTCACTCCCCCTCTAACACAGTCTGGGCCTCACTCCCCCTCTAACACAGTCTGGGCCTCACTCCCCTCTAACACAGTCTGGGCCTCACTCCCCCTCTAACACAGTCTGGGCCTCACTCCCCCTCTAACACAGTCTGGGCCTCACTCCCCCTCTAACACAGTCTGGGCCTCACTCCCCCTCTAACACAGTCTGGGCCTCACTCCCCCTCTAACACAGTCTGGGCCTCACTCCCCCTCTAACACAGTCTGGGCCTCACTCCCCCTCTAACACAGTCTGGGCCTCACTCCCCTCTAACACAGTCTGGGCCTCACTCCCCCTCTAACACAGTCTGGGCCTCACTCCCCCTCTAACACAGTCTGGGCCTCACTCCCCCTCTAACACAGTCTGGGCCTCACTCCCCCTCTAACACAGTCTGGGCCTCACTCCCCTCTAACACAGTCTGGGCCTCACTCCCCCTCTAACACAGTCTGGGCCTCACTCCCCCTCTAACACAGTCTGGGCCTCACTCCCCCTCTAACACAGTCTGGGCCTCACTCCCCCTCTAACACAGTCTGGGCCTCACTCCCCCTCTAACACAGTCTGGGCCTCACTCCCCCTCTAACACAGTCTGGGCCTCACTCCCCCTCTAACACAGTCTGGGCCTCACTCCCCCTCTAACACAGTCTGGGCCTCACTCCCCTCTAACACAGTCTGGGCCTCACTCCCCCTCTAACACAGTCTGGGCCTCACTCCCCCTCTAACACAGTCTGGGCCTCACTCCCCCTCTAACACAGTCTGGGCCTCACTCCCCCTCTAACACAGTCTGGGCCTCACTCCCCCTCTAACACAGTCTGGGCCTCACTCCCCTCTAACACAGTCTGGGCCTCACTCCCCCTCTAACACAGTCTGGGCCTCACTCCCCCTCTAACACAGTCTGGGCCTCACTCCCCCTCTAACACAGTCTGGGCCTCACTCCCCCTCTAACACAGTCTGGGCCTCACTCCCCCTCTAACACAGTCTGGGCCTCACTCCCCCTCTAACACAGTCTGGGCCTCACTCCCCCTCTAACACAGTCTGGGCCTCACTCCCCCTCTAACACAGTCTGGGCCTCACTCCCCTCTAACACAGTCTGGGCCTCACTCCCCCTCTAACACAGTCTGGGCCTCACTCCCCCTCTAACACAGTCTGGGCCTCACTCCCCTCTAACACAGTCTGGGCCTCACTCCCCTCTAACACAGTCTGGGCCTCACTCCCCCTCTAACACAGTCTGGGCCTCACTCCCCCTCTAACACAGTCTGGGCCTCACTCCCCCTCTAACACAGTCTGGGCCTCACTCCCCCTCTAACACAGTCTGGGCCTCACTCCCCTCTAACACAGTCTGGGCCTCACTCCCCCTCTAACACAGTCTGGGCCTCACTCCCCTCTAACACAGTCTGGGCCTCACTCCCCCTCTAACACAGTCTGGGCCTCACTCCCCCTCTAACACAGTCTGGGCCTCACTCCCCCTCTAACACAGTCTGGGCCTCACTCCCCCTCTAACACAGTCTGGGCCTCACTCCCCCTCTAACACAGTCTGGGCCTCACTCCCCCTCTAACACAGTCTGGGCCTCACTCCCCCTCTAACACAGTCTGGGCCTCACTCCCCCTCTAACACAGTCTGGGCCTCACTCCCCCTCTAACACAGTCTGGGCCTCACTCCCCCTCTAACACAGTCTGGGCCTCACTCCCCCTCTAACACAGTCTGGGCCTCACTCCCCCTCTAACACAGTCTGGGCCTCACTCCCCCTCTAACACAGTCTGGGCCTCACTCCCCCTCTAACACAGTCTGGGCCTCACTCCCCCTCTAACACAGTCTGGGCCTCACTCCCCCTCTAACACAGTCTGGGCCTCACTCCCCTCTAACACAGTCTGGGCCTCACTCCCCCTCTAACACAGTCTGGGCCTCACTCCCCCTCTAACACAGTCTGGGCCTCACTCCCCCTCTAACACAGTCTGGGCCTCACTCCCCCTCTAACACAGTCTGGGCCTCACTCCCCCTCTAACACAGTCTGGGCCTCACTCCCCTCTAACACAGTCTGGGCCTCACTCCCCCTCTAACACAGTCTGGGCCTCACTCCCCCTCTAACACAGTCTGGGCCTCACTCCCCCTCTAACACAGTCTGGGCCTCACTCCCCCTCTAACACAGTCTGGGCCTCACTCCCCCTCTAACACAGTCTGGGCCTCACTCCCCCTCTAACACAGTCTGGGCCTCACTCCCCCTCTAACACAGTCTGGGCCTCACTCCCCCTCTAACACAGTCTGGGCCTCACTCCCCCTCTAACACAGTCTGGGCCTCACTCCCCCTCTAACACAGTCTGGGCCTCACTCCCCTCTAACACAGTCTGGGCCTCACTCCCCCTCTAACACAGTCTGGGCCTCACTCCCCTCTAACACAGTCTGGGCCTCACTCCCCCTCTAACACAGTCTGGGCCTCACTCCCCCTCTAACACAGTCTGGGCCTCACTCCCCCTCTAACACAGTCTGGGCCTCACTCCCCTCTAACACAGTCTGGGCCTCACTCCCCCTCTAACACAGTCTGGGCCTCACTCCCCTCTAACACAGTCTGGGCCTCACTCCCCTCTAACACAGTCTGGGCCTCACTCCCCCTCTAACACAGTCTGGGCCTCACTCCCCCTCTAACACAGTCTGGGCCTCACTCCCCCTCTAACACAGTCTGGGCCTCACTCCCCCTCTAACACAGTCTGGGCCTCACTCCCCCTCTAACACAGTCTGGGCCTCACTCCCCCTCTAACACAGTCTGGGCCTCACTCCCCCTCTAACACAGTCTGGGCCTCACTCCCCCTCTAACACAGTCTGGGCCTCACTCCCCTCTAACACAGTCTGGGCCTCACTCCCCTCTAACACAGTCTGGGCCTCACTCCCCCTCTAACACAGTCTGGGCCTCACTCCCCCTCTAACACAGTCTGGGCCTCACTCCCCTCTAACACAGTCTGGGCCTCACTCCCCCTCTAACACAGTCTGGGCCTCACTCCCCTCTAACACAGTCTGGGCCTCACTCCCCCTCTAACACAGTCTGGGCCTCACTCCCCCTCTAACACAGTCTGGGCCTCACTCCCCCTCTAACACAGTCTGGGCCTCACTCCCCCTCTAACACAGTCTGGGCCTCACTCCCCCTCTAACACAGTCTGGGCCTCACTCCCCCTCTAACACAGTCTGGGCCTCACTCCCCCTCTAACACAGTCTGGGCCTCACTCCCCTCTAACACAGTCTGGGCCTCACTCCCCCTCTAACACAGTCTGGGCCTCACTCCCCCTCTAACACAGTCTGGGCCTCACTCCCCCTCTAACACAGTCTGGGCCTCACTCCCCCTCTAACACAGTCTGGGCCTCACTCCCCTCTAACACAGTCTGGGCCTCACTCCCCCTCTAACACAGTCTGGGCCTCACTCCCCCTCTAACACAGTCTGGGCCTCACTCCCCCTCTAACACAGTCTGGGCCTCACTCCCCCTCTAACACAGTCTGGGCCTCACTCCCCTCTAACACAGTCTGGGCCTCACTCCCCCTCTAACACAGTCTGGGCCTCACTCCCCCTCTAACACAGTCTGGGCCTCACTCCCCCTCTAACACAGTCTGGGCCTCACTCCCCTCTAACACAGTCTGGGCCTCACTCCCCCTCTAACACAGTCTGGGCCTCACTCCCCCTCTAACACAGTCTGGGCCTCACTCCCCCTCTAACACAGTCTGGGCCTCACTCCCCCTCTAACACAGTCTGGGCCTCACTCCCCCTCTAACACAGTCTGGGCCTCACTCCCCCTCTAACACAGTCTGGGCCTCACTCCCCCTCTAACACAGTCTGGGCCTCACTCCCCCTCTAACACAGTCTGGGCCTCACTCCCCCTCTAACACAGTCTGGGCCTCACTCCCCTCTAACACAGTCTGGGCCTCACTCCCCCTCTAACACAGTCTGGGCCTCACTCCCCCTCTAACACAGTCTGGGCCTCACTCCCCTCTAACACAGTCTGGGCCTCACTCCCCCTCTAACACAGTCTGGGCCTCACTCCCCTCTAACACAGTCTGGGCCTCACTCCCCCTCTAACACAGTCTGGGCCTCACTCCCCCTCTAACACAGTCTGGGCCTCACTCCCCCTCTAACACAGTCTGGGCCTCACTCCCCCTCTAACACAGTCTGGGCCTCACTCCCCCTCTAACACAGTCTGGGCCTCACTCCCCCTCTAACACAGTCTGGGCCTCACTCCCCCTCTAACACAGTCTGGGCCTCACTCCCCCTCTAACACAGTCTGGGCCTCACTCCCCCTCTAACACAGTCTGGGCCTCACTCCCCCTCTAACACAGTCTGGGCCTCACTCCCCCTCTAACACAGTCTGGGCCTCACTCCCCCTCTAACACAGTCTGGGCCTCACTCCCCCTCTAACACAGTCTGGGCCTCACTCCCCCTCTAACACAGTCTGGGCCTCACTCCCCCTCTAACACAGTCTGGGCCTCACTCCCCCTCTAACACAGTCTGGGCCTCACTCCCCTCTAACACAGTCTGGGCCTCACTCCCCCTCTAACACAGTCTGGGCCTCACTCCCCCTCTAACACAGTCTGGGCCTCACTCCCCCTCTAACACAGTCTGGGCCTCACTCCCCCTCTAACACAGTCTGGGCCTCACTCCCCCTCTAACACAGTCTGGGCCTCACTCCCCCTCTAACACAGTCTGGGCCTCACTCCCCCTCTAACACAGTCTGGGCCTCACTCCCCCTCTAACACAGTCTGGGCCTCACTCCCCCTCTAACACAGTCTGGGCCTCACTCCCCCTCTAACACAGTCTGGGCCTCACTCCCCCTCTAACACAGTCTGGGCCTCACTCCCCCTCTAACACAGTCTGGGCCTCACTCCCCCTCTAACACAGTCTGGGCCTCACTCCCCCTCTAACACAGTCTGGGCCTCACTCCCCTCTAACACAGTCTGGGCCTCACTCCCCCTCTAACACAGTCTGGGCCTCACTCCCCCTCTAACACAGTCTGGGCCTCACTCCCCCTCTAACACAGTCTGGGCCTCACTCCCCCTCTAACACAGTCTGGGCCTCACTCCCCCTCTAACACAGTCTGGGCCTCACTCCCCCTCTAACACAGTCTGGGCCTCACTCCCCCTCTAACACAGTCTGGGCCTCACTCCCCCTCTAACACAGTCTGGGCCTCACTCCCCCTCTAACACAGTCTGGGCCTCACTCCCCTCTAACACAGTCTGGGCCTCACTCCCCCTCTAACACAGTCTGGGCCTCACTCCCCCTCTAACACAGTCTGGGCCTCACTCCCCTCTAACACAGTCTGGGCCTCACTCCCCCTCTAACACAGTCTGGGCCTCACTCCCCCTCTAACACAGTCTGGGCCTCACTCCCCCTCTAACACAGTCTGGGCCTCACTCCCCTCTAACACAGTCTGGGCCTCACTCCCCCTCTAACACAGTCTGGGCCTCACTCCCCCTCTAACACAGTCTGGGCCTCACTCCCCTCTAACACAGTCTGGGCCTCACTCCCCCTCTAACACAGTCTGGGCCTCACTCCCCCTCTAACACAGTCTGGGCCTCACTCCCCCTCTAACACAGTCTGGGCCTCACTCCCCTCTAACACAGTCTGGGCCTCACTCCCCCTCTAACACAGTCTGGGCCTCACTCCCCCTCTAACACAGTCTGGGCCTCACTCCCCCTCTAACACAGTCTGGGCCTCACTCCCCTCTAACACAGTCTGGGCCTCACTCCCCCTCTAACACAGTCTGGGCCTCACTCCCCCTCTAACACAGTCTGGGCCTCACTCCCCCTCTAACACAGTCTGGGCCTCACTCCCCCTCTAACACAGTCTGGGCCTCACTCCCCTCTAACACAGTCTGGGCCTCACTCCCCCTCTAACACAGTCTGGGCCTCACTCCCCCTCTAACACAGTCTGGGCCTCACTCCCCCTCTAACACAGTCTGGGCCTCACTCCCCCTCTAACACAGTCTGGGCCTCACTCCCCCTCTAACACAGTCTGGGCCTCACTCCCCCTCTAACACAGTCTGGGCCTCACTCCCCCTCTAACACAGTCTGGGCCTCACTCCCCCTCTAACACAGTCTGGGCCTCACTCCCCCTCTAACACAGTCTGGGCCTCACTCCCCCTCTAACACAGTCTGGGCCTCACTCCCCCTCTAACACAGTCTGGGCCTCACTCCCCCTCTAACACAGTCTGGGCCTCACTCCCCCTCTAACACAGTCTGGGCCTCACTCCCCCTCTAACACAGTCTGGGCCTCACTCCCCCTCTAACACAGTCTGGGCCTCACTCCCCCTCTAACACAGTCTGGGCCTCACTCCCCTCTAACACAGTCTGGGCCTCACTCCCCCTCTAACACAGTCTGGGCCTCACTCCCCCTCTAACACAGTCTGGGCCTCACTCCCCCTCTAACACAGTCTGGGCCTCACTCCCCCTCTAACACAGTCTGGGCCTCACTCCCCCTCTAACACAGTCTGGGCCTCACTCCCCTCTAACACAGTCTGGGCCTCACTCCCCCTCTAACACAGTCTGGGCCTCACTCCCCTCTAACACAGTCTGGGCCTCACTCCCCCTCTAACACAGTCTGGGCCTCACTCCCCCTCTAACACAGTCTGGGCCTCACTCCCCTCTAACACAGTCTGGGCCTCACTCCCCTCTAACACAGTCTGGGCCTCACTCCCCTCTAACACAGTCTGGGCCTCACTCCCCTCTAACACAGTCTGGGCCTCACTCCCCCTCTAACACAGTCTGGGCCTCACTCCCCCTCTAACACAGTCTGGGCCTCACTCCCCCTCTAACACAGTCTGGGCCTCACTCCCCCTCTAACACAGTCTGGGCCTCACTCCCCCTCTAACACAGTCTGGGCCTCACTCCCCCTCTAACACAGTCTGGGCCTCACTCCCCCTCTAACACAGTCTGGGCCTCACTCCCCCTCTAACACAGTCTGGGCCTCACTCCCCCTCTAACACAGTCTGGGCCTCACTCCCCCTCTAACACAGTCTGGGCCTCACTCCCCCTCTAACACAGTCTGGGCCTCACTCCCCCTCTAACACAGTCTGGGCCTCACTCCCCCTCTAACACAGTCTGGGCCTCACTCCCCCTCTAACACAGTCTGGGCCTCACTCCCCCTCTAACACAGTCTGGGCCTCACTCCCCCTCTAACACAGTCTGGGCCTCACTCCCCCTCTAACACAGTCTGGGCCTCACTCCCCCTCTAACACAGTCTGGGCCTCACTCCCCCTCTAACACAGTCTGGGCCTCACTCCCCCTCTAACACAGTCTGGGCCTCACTCCCCCTCTAACACAGTCTGGGCCTCACTCCCCCTCTAACACAGTCTGGGCCTCACTCCCCCTCTAACACAGTCTGGGCCTCACTCCCCCTCTAACACAGTCTGGGCCTCACTCCCCCTCTAACACAGTCTGGGCCTCACTCCCCCTCTAACACAGTCTGGGCCTCACTCCCCTCTAACACAGTCTGGGCCTCACTCCCCCTCTAACACAGTCTGGGCCTCACTCCCCCTCTAACACAGTCTGGGCCTCACTCCCCCTCTAACACAGTCTGGGCCTCACTCCCCCTCTAACACAGTCTGGGCCTCACTCCCCCTCTAACACAGTCTGGGCCTCACTCCCCCTCTAACACAGTCTGGGCCTCACTCCCCCTCTAACACAGTCTGGGCCTCACTCCCCCTCTAACACAGTCTGGGCCTCACTCCCCTCTAACACAGTCTGGGCCTCACTCCCCTCTAACACAGTCTGGGCCTCACTCCCCTCTAACACAGTCTGGGCCTCACTCCCCCTCTAACACAGTCTGGGCCTCACTCCCCTCTAACACAGTCTGGGCCTCACTCCCCCTCTAACACAGTCTGGGCCTCACTCCCCTCTAACACAGTCTGGGCCTCACTCCCCCTCTAACACAGTCTGGGCCTCACTCCCCCTCTAACACAGTCTGGGCCTCACTCCCCCTCTAACACAGTCTGGGCCTCACTCCCCCTCTAACACAGTCTGGGCCTCACTCCCCCTCTAACACAGTCTGGGCCTCACTCCCCCTCTAACACAGTCTGGGCCTCACTCCCCCTCTAACACAGTCTGGGCCTCACTCCCCCTCTAACACAGTCTGGGCCTCACTCCCCCTCTAACACAGTCTGGGCCTCACTCCCCCTCTAACACAGTCTGGGCCTCACTCCCCTCTAACACAGTCTGGGCCTCACTCCCCTCTAACACAGTCTGGGCCTCACTCCCCCTCTAACACAGTCTGGGCCTCACTCCCCCTCTAACACAGTCTGGGCCTCACTCCCCCTCTAACACAGTCTGGGCCTCACTCCCCCTCTAACACAGTCTGGGCCTCACTCCCCCTCTAACACAGTCTGGGCCTCACTCCCCCTCTAACACAGTCTGGGCCTCACTCCCCCTCTAACACAGTCTGGGCCTCACTCCCCCTCTAACACAGTCTGGGCCTCACTCCCCCTCTAACACAGTCTGGGCCTCACTCCCCCTCTAACACAGTCTGGGCCTCACTCCCCCTCTAACACAGTCTGGGCCTCACTCCCCCTCTAACACAGTCTGGGCCTCACTCCCCCTCTAACACAGTCTGGGCCTCACTCCCCTCTAACACAGTCTGGGCCTCACTCCCCCTCTAACACAGTCTGGGCCTCACTCCCCCTCTAACACAGTCTGGGCCTCACTCCCCCTCTAACACAGTCTGGGCCTCACTCCCCCTCTAACACAGTCTGGGCCTCACTCCCCCTCTAACACAGTCTGGGCCTCACTCCCCTCTAACACAGTCTGGGCCTCACTCCCCCTCTAACACAGTCTGGGCCTCACTCCCCTCTAACACAGTCTGGGCCTCACTCCCCTCTAACACAGTCTGGGCCTCACTCCCCCTCTAACACAGTCTGGGCCTCACTCCCCCTCTAACACAGTCTGGGCCTCACTCCCCCTCTAACACAGTCTGGGCCTCACTCCCCCTCTAACACAGTCTGGGCCTCACTCCCCCTCTAACACAGTCTGGGCCTCACTCCCCCTCTAACACAGTCTGGGCCTCACTCCCCCTCTAACACAGTCTGGGCCTCACTCCCCCTCTAACACAGTCTGGGCCTCACTCCCCCTCTAACACAGTCTGGGCCTCACTCCCCCTCTAACACAGTCTGGGCCTCACTCCCCCTCTAACACAGTCTGGGCCTCACTCCCCTCTAACACAGTCTGGGCCTCACTCCCCCTCTAACACAGTCTGGGCCTCACTCCCCTCTAACACAGTCTGGGCCTCACTCCCCCTCTAACACAGTCTGGGCCTCACTCCCCCTCTAACACAGTCTGGGCCTCACTCCCCTCTAACACAGTCTGGGCCTCACTCCCCCTCTAACACAGTCTGGGCCTCACTCCCCCTCTAACACAGTCTGGGCCTCACTCCCCCTCTAACACAGTCTGGGCCTCACTCCCCCTCTAACACAGTCTGGGCCTCACTCCCCCTCTAACACAGTCTGGGCCTCACTCCCCCTCTAACACAGTCTGGGCCTCACTCCCCCTCTAACACAGTCTGGGCCTCACTCCCCCTCTAACACAGTCTGGGCCTCACTCCCCCTCTAACACAGTCTGGGCCTCACTCCCCCTCTAACACAGTCTGGGCCTCACTCCCCCTCTAACACAGTCTGGGCCTCACTCCCCCTCTAACACAGTCTGGGCCTCACTCCCCCTCTAACACAGTCTGGGCCTCACTCCCCCTCTAACACAGTCTGGGCCTCACTCCCCTCTAACACAGTCTGGGCCTCACTCCCCCTCTAACACAGTCTGGGCCTCACTCCCCCTCTAACACAGTCTGGGCCTCACTCCCCCTCTAACACAGTCTGGGCCTCACTCCCCCTCTAACACAGTCTGGGCCTCACTCCCCCTCTAACACAGTCTGGGCCTCACTCCCCCTCTAACACAGTCTGGGCCTCACTCCCCTCTAACACAGTCTGGGCCTCACTCCCCCTCTAACACAGTCTGGGCCTCACTCCCCCTCTAACACAGTCTGGGCCTCACTCCCCCTCTAACACAGTCTGGGCCTCACTCCCCTCTAACACAGTCTGGGCCTCACTCCCCCTCTAACACAGTCTGGGCCTCACTCCCCTCTAACACAGTCTGGGCCTCACTCCCCCTCTAACACAGTCTGGGCCTCACTCCCCCTCTAACACAGTCTGGGCCTCACTCCCCCTCTAACACAGTCTGGGCCTCACTCCCCCTCTAACACAGTCTGGGCCTCACTCCCCCTCTAACACAGTCTGGGCCTCACTCCCCCTCTAACACAGTCTGGGCCTCACTCCCCCTCTAACACAGTCTGGGCCTCACTCCCCTCTAACACAGTCTGGGCCTCACTCCCCCTCTAACACAGTCTGGGCCTCACTCCCCCTCTAACACAGTCTGGGCCTCACTCCCCCTCTAACACAGTCTGGGCCTCACTCCCCTCTAACACAGTCTGGGCCTCACTCCCCCTCTAACACAGTCTGGGCCTCACTCCCCTCTAACACAGTCTGGGCCTCACTCCCCCTCTAACACAGTCTGGGCCTCACTCCCCCTCTAACACAGTCTGGGCCTCACTCCCCCTCTAACACAGTCTGGGCCTCACTCCCCCTCTAACACAGTCTGGGCCTCACTCCCCCTCTAACACAGTCTGGGCCTCACTCCCCCTCTAACACAGTCTGGGCCTCACTCCCCCTCTAACACAGTCTGGGCCTCACTCCCCCTCTAACACAGTCTGGGCCTCACTCCCCCTCTAACACAGTCTGGGCCTCACTCCCCCTCTAACACAGTCTGGGCCTCACTCCCCCTCTAACACAGTCTGGGCCTCACTCCCCTCTAACACAGTCTGGGCCTCACTCCCCCTCTAACACAGTCTGGGCCTCACTCCCCCTCTAACACAGTCTGGGCCTCACTCCCCCTCTAACACAGTCTGGGCCTCACTCCCCCTCTAACACAGTCTGGGCCTCACTCCCCCTCTAACACAGTCTGGGCCTCACTCCCCCTCTAACACAGTCTGGGCCTCACTCCCCCTCTAACACAGTCTGGGCCTCACTCCCCCTCTAACACAGTCTGGGCCTCACTCCCCCTCTAACACAGTCTGGGCCTCACTCCCCCTCTAACACAGTCTGGGCCTCACTCCCCCTCTAACACAGTCTGGGCCTCACTCCCCCTCTAACACAGTCTGGGCCTCACTCCCCCTCTAACACAGTCTGGGCCTCACTCCCCTCTAACACAGTCTGGGCCTCACTCCCCCTCTAACACAGTCTGGGCCTCACTCCCCCTCTAACACAGTCTGGGCCTCACTCCCCCTCTAACACAGTCTGGGCCTCACTCCCCCTCTAACACAGTCTGGGCCTCACTCCCCCTCTAACACAGTCTGGGCCTCACTCCCCTCTAACACAGTCTGGGCCTCACTCCCCTCTAACACAGTCTGGGCCTCACTCCCCCTCTAACACAGTCTGGGCCTCACTCCCCCTCTAACACAGTCTGGGCCTCACTCCCCCTCTAACACAGTCTGGGCCTCACTCCCCCTCTAACACAGTCTGGGCCTCACTCCCCCTCTAACACAGTCTGGGCCTCACTCCCCTCTAACACAGTCTGGGCCTCACTCCCCTCTAACACAGTCTGGGCCTCACTCCCCCTCTAACACAGTCTGGGCCTCACTCCCCTCTAACACAGTCTGGGCCTCACTCCCCCTCTAACACAGTCTGGGCCTCACTCCCCCTCTAACACAGTCTGGGCCTCACTCCCCCTCTAACACAGTCTGGGCCTCACTCCCCCTCTAACACAGTCTGGGCCTCACTCCCCTCTAACACAGTCTGGGCCTCACTCCCCCTCTAACACAGTCTGGGCCTCACTCCCCCTCTAACACAGTCTGGGCCTCACTCCCCCTCTAACACAGTCTGGGCCTCACTCCCCCTCTAACACAGTCTGGGCCTCACTCCCCCTCTAACACAGTCTGGGCCTCACTCCCCCTCTAACACAGTCTGGGCCTCACTCCCCTCTAACACAGTCTGGGCCTCACTCCCCTCTAACACAGTCTGGGCCTCACTCCCCTCTAACACAGTCTGGGCCTCACTCCCCCTCTAACACAGTCTGGGCCTCACTCCCCCTCTAACACAGTCTGGGCCTCACTCCCCCTCTAACACAGTCTGGGCCTCACTCCCCCTCTAACACAGTCTGGGCCTCACTCCCCTCTAACACAGTCTGGGCCTCACTCCCCCTCTAACACAGTCTGGGCCTCACTCCCCCTCTAACACAGTCTGGGCCTCACTCCCCTCTAACACAGTCTGGGCCTCACTCCCCCTCTAACACAGTCTGGGCCTCACTCCCCCTCTAACACAGTCTGGGCCTCACTCCCCCTCTAACACAGTCTGGGCCTCACTCCCCCTCTAACACAGTCTGGGCCTCACTCCCCCTCTAACACAGTCTGGGCCTCACTCCCCTCTAACACAGTCTGGGCCTCACTCCCCCTCTAACACAGTCTGGGCCTCACTCCCCCTCTAACACAGTCTGGGCCTCACTCCCCCTCTAACACAGTCTGGGCCTCACTCCCCTCTAACACAGTCTGGGCCTCACTCCCCTCTAACACAGTCTGGGCCTCACTCCCCCTCTAACACAGTCTGGGCCTCACTCCCCCTCTAACACAGTCTGGGCCTCACTCCCCCTCTAACACAGTCTGGGCCTCACTCCCCTCTAACACAGTCTGGGCCTCACTCCCCCTCTAACACAGTCTGGGCCTCACTCCCCCTCTAACACAGTCTGGGCCTCACTCCCCCTCTAACACAGTCTGGGCCTCACTCCCCCTCTAACACAGTCTGGGCCTCACTCCCCTCTAACACAGTCTGGGCCTCACTCCCCCTCTAACACAGTCTGGGCCTCACTCCCCCTCTAACACAGTCTGGGCCTCACTCCCCTCTAACACAGTCTGGGCCTCACTCCCCTCTAACACAGTCTGGGCCTCACTCCCCCTCTAACACAGTCTGGGCCTCACTCCCCCTCTAACACAGTCTGGGCCTCACTCCCCCTCTAACACAGTCTGGGCCTCACTCCCCCTCTAACACAGTCTGGGCCTCACTCCCCCTCTAACACAGTCTGGGCCTCACTCCCCCTCTAACACAGTCTGGGCCTCACTCCCCCTCTAACACAGTCTGGGCCTCACTCCCCCTCTAACACAGTCTGGGCCTCACTCCCCTCTAACACAGTCTGGGCCTCACTCCCCCTCTAACACAGTCTGGGCCTCACTCCCCCTCTAACACAGTCTGGGCCTCACTCCCCCTCTAACACAGTCTGGGCCTCACTCCCCCTCTAACACAGTCTGGGCCTCACTCCCCCTCTAACACAGTCTGGGCCTCACTCCCCCTCTAACACAGTCTGGGCCTCACTCCCCTCTAACACAGTCTGGGCCTCACTCCCCCTCTAACACAGTCTGGGCCTCACTCCCCCTCTAACACAGTCTGGGCCTCACCCCCTCTAACACAGTCTGGGCCTCACTCCCCTCTAACACAGTCTGGGCCTCACTCCCCTCTAACACAGTCTGGGCCTCACTCCCCCTCTAACACAGTCTGGGCCTCACTCCCCCTCTAACACAGTCTGGGCCTCACTCCCCCTCTAACACAGTCTGGGCCTCACTCCCCCTCTAACACAGTCTGGGCCTCACTCCCCTCTAACACAGTCTGGGCCTCACTCCCCCTCTAACACAGTCTGGGCCTCACTCCCCCTCTAACACAGTCTGGGCCTCACTCCCCCTCTAACACAGTCTGGGCCTCACTCCCCCTCTAACACAGTCTGGGCCTCACTCCCCTCTAACACAGTCTGGGCCTCACTCCCCTCTAACACAGTCTGGGCCTCACTCCCCTCTAACACAGTCTGGGCCTCACTCCCCCTCTAACACAGTCTGGGCCTCACTCCCCCTCTAACACAGTCTGGGCCTCACTCCCCCTCTAACACAGTCTGGGCCTCACTCCCCTCTAACACAGTCTGGGCCTCACTCCCCCTCTAACACAGTCTGGGCCTCACTCCCCTCTAACACAGTCTGGGCCTCACTCCCCCTCTAACACAGTCTGGGCCTCACTCCCCCTCTAACACAGTCTGGGCCTCACTCCCCTCTAACACAGTCTGGGCCTCACTCCCCCTCTAACACAGTCTGGGCCTCACTCCCCCTCTAACACAGTCTGGGCCTCACTCCCCCTCTAACACAGTCTGGGCCTCACTCCCCCTCTAACACAGTCTGGGCCTCACTCCCCCTCTAACACAGTCTGGGCCTCACTCCCCCTCTAACACAGTCTGGGCCTCACTCCCCCTCTAACACAGTCTGGGCCTCACTCCCCCTCTAACACATTCTAGCCCTCACTCCCTCCTAAAACAGTCTGGACCTCACTACCCCTCTAACACAGTCTGCTCCGCACTCCCCCTCTAACACCGTCTGGGCCTCACTCCCCCCCTAACACAGTCTGGGCCTCACTCCCCCTCTAACACAGTCTGGGCCTCACTCCCCCTCTAACACAGTCTGGGCCTCACTCCCTCTAACACAGTCTGGGCCTCACTCCCCCTCTAACACAGTCTGGGCCTCACTCCCCCTCTAACACAGTCTGGGCCTCACTCCCCCCCTAACACAGTCTGGGCCTCACTCCCCCTCTAACACAGTCTGGGCCTCACTCCCCCTCTAACACAGTCTGGGCCTCACTCCCCCTCTAACACAGTCTGGGCCTCACTCCCCCTCTAACACAGTCTGGGCCTCACTCCCCTCTAACACAGTCTGGGCCTCACTCCCCCTCTAACACAGTCTGGGCCTCACTCCCCCTCTAACACAGTCTGGGCCTCACTCCCCCTCTAACACAGTCTGGGCCTCACTCCCCTCTAACACAGTCTGGGCCTCACTCCCCTCTAACACAGTCTGGGCCTCACTCCCCCTCTAACACAGTCTGGGCCTCACTCCCCTCTAACACAGTCTGGGCCTCACTCCCCCTCTAACACAGTCTGGGCCTCACTCCCCCTCTAACACAGTCTGGGCCTCACTCCCCCTCTAACACAGTCTGGGCCTCACTCCCCCTCTAACACAGTCTGGGCCTCACTCCCCCTCTAACACAGTCTGGGCCTCACTCCCCTCTAACACAGTCTGGGCCTCACTCCCCCTCTAACACAGTCTGGGCCTCACTCCCCCTCTAACACAGTCTGGGCCTCACTCCCCCTCTAACACAGTCTGGGCCTCACTCCCCTCTAACACAGTCTGGGCCTCACTCCCCTCTAACACAGTCTGGGCCTCACTCCCCCTCTAACACAGTCTGGGCCTCACTCCCCCTCTAACACAGTCTGGGCCTCACTCCCCTCTAACACAGTCTGGGCCTCACTCCCCTCTAACACAGTCTGGGCCTCACTCCCCTCTAACACAGTCTGGGCCTCACTCCCCT
Organism: Carcharodon carcharias; assembly: GCF_017639515.1. NCBI lineage: Eukaryota > Metazoa > Chordata > Chondrichthyes > Lamniformes > Lamnidae > Carcharodon > Carcharodon carcharias. The sequence goes on from NW_024470758.1 coordinate 2,484,371, forward strand.
CTAACACAGTCTGGGCCTCACTCCCCCTCTAACACAGTCTGGGCCTCACTCCCCTCTAACACAGTCTGGGCCTCACTCCCCCTCTAACACAGTCTGGGCCTCACTCCCCTCTAACACAGTCTGGGCCTCACTCCCCTCTAACACAGTCTGGGCCTCACTCCCCTCTAACACAGTCTGGGCCTCACTCCCCTCTAACACAGTCTGGGCCTCACTCCCCCTCTAACACAGTCTGGGCCTCACTCCCCCTCTAACACAGTCTGGGCCTCACTCCCCCTCTAACACAGTCTGGGCCTCACTCCCCCTCTAACACAGTCTGGGCCTCACTCCCCTCTAACACAGTCTGGGCCTCACTCCCCCTCTAACACAGTCTGGGCCTCACTCCCCTCTAACACAGTCTGGGCCTCACTCCCCCTCTAACACAGTCTGGGCCTCACTCCCCTCTAACACAGTCTGGGCCTCACTCCCCTCTAACACAGTCTGGGCCTCACTCCCCCTCTAACACAGTCTGGGCCTCACTCCCCCTCTAACACAGTCTGGGCCTCACTCCCCCTCTAACACAGTCTGGGCCTCACTCCCCCTCTAACACAGTCTGGGCCTCACTCCCCCTCTAACACAGTCTGGGCCTCACTCCCCCTCTAACACAGTCTGGGCCTCACTCCCCCTCTAACACAGTCTGGGCCTCACTCCCCTCTAACACAGTCTGGGCCTCACTCCCCCTCTAACACAGTCTGGGCCTCACTCCCCTCTAACACAGTCTGGGCCTCACTCCCCCTCTAACACAGTCTGGGCCTCACTCCCCTCTAACACAGTCTGGGCCTCACTCCCCTCTAACACAGTCTGGGCCTCACTCCCCCTCTAACACAGTCTGGGCCTCACTCCCCCTCTAACACAGTCTGGGCCTCACTCCCCCTCTAACACAGTCTGGGCCTCACTCCCCCTCTAACACAGTCTGGGCCTCACTCCCCCTCTAACACAGTCTGGGCCTCACTCCCCCTCTAACACAGTCTGGGCCTCACTCCCCTCTAACACAGTCTGGGCCTCACTCCCCCTCTAACACAGTCTGGGCCTCACTCCCCTCTAACACAGTCTGGGCCTCACTCCCCCTCTAACACAGTCTGGGCCTCACTCCCCTCTAACACAGTCTGGGCCTCACTCCCCCTCTAACACAGTCTGGGCCTCACTCCCCCTCTAACACAGTCTGGGCCTCACTCCCCCTCTAACACAGTCTGGGCCTCACTCCCCTCTAACACAGTCTGGGCCTCACTCCCCTCTAACACAGTCTGGGCCTCACTCCCCCTCTAACACAGTCTGGGCCTCACTCCCCCTCTAACACAGTCTGGGCCTCACTCCCCTCTAACACAGTCTGGGCCTCACTCCCCCTCTAACACAGTCTGGGCCTCACTCCCCCTCTAACACAGTCTGGGCCTCACTCCCCCTCTAACACAGTCTGGGCCTCACTCCCCCTCTAACACAGTCTGGGCCTCACTCCCCTCTAACACAGTCTGGGCCTCACTCCCCCTCTAACACAGTCTGGGCCTCACTCCCCCTCTAACACAGTCTGGGCCTCACTCCCCCTCTAACACAGTCTGGGCCTCACTCCCCTCTAACACAGTCTGGGCCTCACTCCCCCTCTAACACAGTCTGGGCCTCACTCCCCCTCTAACACAGTCTGGGCCTCACTCCCCCTCTAACACAGTCTGGGCCTCACTCCCCCTCTAACACAGTCTGGGCCTCACTCCCCTCTAACACAGTCTGGGCCTCACTCCCCTCTAACACAGTCTGGGCCTCACTCCCCCTCTAACACAGTCTGGGCCTCACTCCCCCTCTAACACAGTCTGGGCCTCACTCCCCTCTAACACAGTCTGGGCCTCACTCCCCCTCTAACACAGTCTGGGCCTCACTCCCCCTCTAACACAGTCTGGGCCTCACTCCCCCTCTAACACAGTCTGGGCCTCACTCCCCTCTAACACAGTCTGGGCCTCACTCCCCCTCTAACACAGTCTGGGCCTCACTCCCCTCTAACACAGTCTGGGCCTCACTCCCCCTCTAACACAGTCTGGGCCTCACTCCCCCTCTAACACAGTCTGGGCCTCACTCCCCTCTAACACAGTCTGGGCCTAACTCCCCCTCTAACACAGTCTGGGCCTCACTCCCCCTCTAACACACTCTGGGCCTCACTCCCCCTAACACAGTCTGGGCCTCACTCCCCCATAACACAGTCCGGGCATCACTCTCCCTCTAACACAGTCTGGGCCTCACTCCCCCTCTAACACAGTCTGGCCCTCACTCTCCCTCTAACACAGTCTGGGCCTCACTCCCCTGTTAACACAGTCTGGGCCTCACTCCCCCTCTAACACAGTCTGGGCCTCACTCCCCCTCGAACACAGTCTGGGCCTCACTCCCTAGTTAACACAGTCTGGGCCTAACTCCCCCTCTAACACAGTCTGGGCCTCACTCCCCCTCTAACACACTCTGGGCCTCACTCCCCCCTAACACAGTCTGGGCCTCACTCCCCCATAACACAGTCTGGGCCTCACTCCCCCTCTAACACAGTCTGGACCTCACTCCCCCTCTAACACAGTCTGGGCCTCACTCCCCCTCTAACACAATCTGGGCCTCACTCCCCCTCTAACACAGTCTGGGCCTCACTCCCCCTCTAACACAGTCTGGGCCTCACTCCCCCTCTAACACAGTCTGGGCCTCACTCCCCCTCTAACACAGTCTGGGCCTCACTCCCCCTCTAACACAGTCTGGGCCTCACTCCCCCTCTAACACAGTCTGGGCCTCACTCCCCCTCTAACACAGTCTGGGCCTCACTCCCCTCTAACACAGTCTGTGCCTCACTCCCCCTCTAACACAGTCTGGGCCTCACTCGCCCCCTAACACAGTCTGGGCCTCAAGCCCCCTCTAACACAGTCTGGGCCTCACTCCCCCCCTAAAACAGTCTGGGCCTCACTCCCGCTCTAACACATTCTGGCACTCACTCCCCTCTAACACAGTCTAGCCCTCACTCCCCCTCTAACACAGTCTGGGCCTCACTCCCCCTCTAACACAGTCTGGGCCTCACTCCCCCTCTAACACAGTCTGGGCCTCACTCCCCCTCTAACACAGTCTGGGCCTCACTCCCCCTCTAACACAGTCTGGGCCACACTCCCCCTCTAACACAGTCTGGCCTCACCTCCCCCTCTACCACAGTCTGGGCCTCACTCCCCCTCTAACACAGTCTGGGCCTCACTCCCCCTCTAACACAGTCTGGGCCTCACTCCCCCTCTAACACAGTCTGGGCCTCACTCCCCTCTAACACAGTCTGGGCCTCACTCCCCTCTAACACAGTCTGGGCCTCACTCCCCCTCTAACACAGTCTGGGCCTCACTCCCCCTCTAACACAGTCTGGGCCTCACTCCCCCTCTAACACAGTCTGGGCCTCACTCCCCCTCTAACACAGTCTGGGCCTCACTGCCCCCTAACACAGTCTGGGCCTCACTCCCCCTCTAACACAGTCTGGGCCTCACTCCCCCTCTAACACAGTCTGGGCCTCACTCCCCTGTAAACACAGTCTGGGCCTCACTCCCCCTCTAACACAGTCTGGGCCTCACTCTCCCGTAAAAACAGTCTGGGCCTCACTCCCCCTCTAACACAGTCTGGGCCTCACTCCCCCTCTAACACAGTCTGGGCCTCACTCCCCCTCTAACACAGTCTGGGCCTCACTCCCCCTCTAACACAGTCTGGGCCTCACTCCCCCTCTAACACAGTCTGGGCCTCACTCCCCCTCTAACACAGTCTGGGCCTCACTCCCCCTCTAACACAGTCTGGGCCTCACTCCCCCTCTAACACAGTCAGGGCCTCACTCCCCTCTAACACAGTCTGGGCCTCACTCCCACCCTAACACAGTCTGGGCCTCACTCCCCCTCTAACACAGTCTGGGCCTCACTCCCCCTCTAACACAGTCTGGGCCTCACTCCCCCTCTAACACAGTCTGGGCCTCACTCCCCCTCTAACACAGTCTGGGACTCACTCCCCTGTTAACACAGTCTGGGCCTCACTCCCCCTCTAACACAGTCTGGGCCTCACTCCCCCCCTAACACAGTCTGGGCCTCACTCCCCCTCTAACACAGTCTGGGCCTCACTCCCCCTCTAACACAGTCTGGGCCTCACTCCCCCTCTAACACAGGCTAGGGCCTCACTCCCCCCTAACACAGTCTGGGCCTCACTCCCTCTCTAACACAGTCTGGGCCTCACATCCCATCTAACACAGTCTGGGCCTCACTCCCCCTCTAACACAGTCTGGGCCTCACTCCCCCTCTAACACAGTCTGGGCTCACTCCCCCTCTAACACAGTCTGGGCCTCACTCCCCCTCTAACACAGTCTGGGCCTCACTCCACCGCTAACACAGTCTGGGCCTCACTCCCCCTCTAACACAGTCTGGCCTCACTCCCCCTCTAACACAGTCTGGGCTCACTCCCCTCTAACACAGTCTGGGCCTCACTCCCCCTTAACACAGTCTGGCCTCACTCCCCCTCAACCCAGTCTGGGCCTCACTCCCCCTCTAACACAGTCTGGGCCTCACTCTCCCTCTAACACAGTCTGGGCCTCACTCCCCCTCTAACACAGTCTGGGCCTCACTCCCCCTCTAACACAGTCTGGGCCTCACTCCCCCTCTAACACAGTCTGGGCCTCACTCCCCCTCTAACACAGTCTGGGCCTCACTCCCCTGTTAACACAGTCTGGGCCTCACTCCCCCTCTAACACAGTCTGGGCCTCACTCCCCCTCTAACACAGTCTGGGCCTCACTCCCCTCTAACACAGTCTGGGCCTCACTCCCCCTCCTAACACAGTCTGGGCCTCACTCCCCTGTAACACAGTCTGGGCCTCACTCCCCCTCTAACACAGTCTGGGCCTCACTCCCCCTCTTAACACAGTCTGGGCCTCACTCCCCTCTAACACAGTCTGGGCCTCACTCCCCTCTAACACAGTCTGGGCCTCACTGCCCCTCTAACACAGTCTGGGCCTCACGCCCCCCTAACACAGTCTGGGCCTCACTCCCCCTCTAACACAGTCAGGGCCTCACTCCCCCCTCTAACACAGTCTGGGCCTCACTCCCCCTCTAACACAGTCTGGGCCTCACTCCCCCTCTAACACAGTCTGGGCCTCACTCCCCCCTAACACAGTCTGGGCCTCACTCCCCCTCTAACACAGTCTGGGCCTCACTCCCCCCCTAACACAGTCTGGGCCTCACTCCCCTCTAACACAGTCTGGGCCTCACTCCCCTCTAACACAGTCTGGGCCTCACTCCCCTCTAACACAGTCTGGCCTCACTCCCCCTCTAACACAGTCTGGGCCTCACTCCCCCTCTAACACAGTCTGGGCCTCACTCCCCCTCTAACACAGTCTGGACCTCACTCCCCCTCTAACACAGTCTGGCCTTCACTCCCCCCTAACACAGTCTGGGCCTCACTCCCCCTCTAACACAGTCTGGGCCTCACTCCCCCCTAACACAGTCTGGGCCTCACTCCCCCTCTTAACACAGTCTGGGCCTCACTCCCCCTCTAACACAGTCTGGGCCTCACTCTCCCTCTTACACAGTCTGGCCTCACTCCCCCTCTAACACTGTCTGGGCCTCACTCCCCCTGTAACACAGTCTGGGCCTCACTCCCCCTCTAACACAGTCTGGGCCTCACTCCCCCCTATCACAGTCTGGCCCTCACTCCCCCTCTAACACAGTCTGGGCCTCACTCCCCTCTAACACAGTCTGGGCCTCACTCACCCTCTCACAGAGTCTGGGCCTCACTCCCCCTCTAACACAGTCTGGGCCTCACTCCCCCTCTAACACAGTCTGGCCTTCACTCCCCCCTAACACAGTCTGGGCCTCACTCCCCCTCTAACACAGTCTGGGCCTCACTCCCCTGTTAACACAGTCTGGGCCTCACTCCCCCTCTAACACAGTCTGGGCCTCACTCCCCCTCTAACACAGTCTGGGCCTCACTCCCCCTCTAACACAGTCTGGGCCTCACTCCCCTCTAACACAGTCTGGGCCTCACTCCCCCTCTACACAGTCTGGGCCTCACTCCCCCTCTAACACAGCCTGGGCCTCACTCCCCTCTAACACAGTCTGGGCCTCACTCCCCTCTAACACAGTCTGGGCCTCACTCCCCCTCTAACACAGTCTGGGCCTCACTCCCCCTCTAACACAGTCTGGGCCTCACTCCCCCTCTAACACAGTCTGGGCCTCACTCCCCCTCTAACACAGTCTGGGCCTCACTCCCCCTCTAACACAGTCTGGGCCTCACTCCCCCTCTAACACAGTCAGGGCCTCACTCCCCCTCTAACACAGTCTGGGCCTCACTCCCCCTCTAACACAGTCTGGGCCTCACTCCCCTCTAACACAGTCCTGGGCCTCACTCCCCCTCTAACACAGTCTGGGCCTCACTCCCCCTCTAACACAGTCTGGGCCTCACTCCCCCTCTAACACAGTCTGGGCCTCACTCCCCCGTTAACACAGTCTGGGCCTCACTCCCCCTCTAACACAGTCTGGGCCTCACTCCCCCTCTAACACAGTCTGGGCCTCACTCCCCCTCTAACACAGTCTGGGTCTCATCCCCCCTCTAACACAGTCTGGGCCTCACTCCCCCTCTAACACAGTCTGGGCCTCACTCCCCCTCTAACACAGTCTGGGCCTCACTCCCCCTCTAACACAGTCTGGGCCTCACTCCCCCTCTAACACAGTCTGGGCCTCACTCCCCCTCTAACACAGTCTGGGCCTCACTCCCCCTCTAACACAGTCTGGGCCTCACTCCCCCTCTAACACAGTCTGGGCCTCACTCCCCCTCTAACACAGTCTGGGCCTCACTCCCCCTCTAACACAGTCTGGGCCTCACTCCCCCTCTAACACAGTCTGGGCCTCACTCCCCCTCTAACACAGTCTGGGCCTCACTCCCCCTCTAACACAGTCTGGGCCTCACTCCCCCTCTAACACAGTCTGGGCCTCACTCCCCCTCTAACACAGTCTGGGCCTCACTCCCCCTCTAACACAGTCTGGGCCTCACTCCCCCTCTAACACAGTCTGGGCCTCACTCCCCCTCTAACACAGTCTGGGCCTCACTCCCCCTCTAACACAGTCTGGGCCTCACTCCCCCTCTAACACAGTCTGGGCCTCACTCCCCCTCTAACACAGTCTGGGCCTCACTCCCCCTCTAACACAGTCTGGCACTCACTCCCCCCTAACACAGTCTGGGCCTCACTCCCCCTCTAACACAGTCTGGGCCTCACTCCCCCTCTAACACAGTCTGGCCCTCACTCCCCCTCTAACACAGTCTGGGCCTCACTCCCCCTCTAACACAGTCTGGGCCTCACTCCCCCTCTAACACAGTCTGGGCCTCACTCCCCCTCTAACACAGTCTGGGCCTCACTCCCCCTCTAACACAGTCTGGGCCTCACTCCCCCTCTAACACAGTCTGGGCCTCACTCCCCCTCTAACACAGTCTGGGCCTCACTCCCCCTCTAACACAGTCTGGGCCTCACTCCCCCTCTAACACAGTCTGGGCCTCACTCCCCCTCTAACACAGTCTGGGCCTCACTCCCCCTCTAACACAGTCTGGGCCTCACTCCCCCTCTAACACAGTCTGGGCCTCACTCCCCCTCTAACACAGTCTGGGCCTCACTCCCCCTCTAACACAGTCTGGGCCTCACTCCCCCTCTACACAGTCTGGGCCTCACTCCCCCTCTAACACAGTCTGGGCCTCACTCCCCCTCTAACACAGTCTGGGCCTCACTCCCCCCTAAAACAGTCTGGACCTCACTCCCCCTCTAACACAGTCTGGGCCTCACTCCCCCTCTAACACAGTCTGGGCCTCACTCCCCCTCTAACACAGTCTGGGCCTCACTCCCCCTCTAACACAGTCTGGGCCTCACTCCCCCTCTAACACAGTCTGGGCCTCACTCCCCCTCTAACACAGTCTGGGCCTCACTCCCCCTCTAACACAGTCTGGGCCTCACTCCCCCTCTAACACAGTCTGGGACTTACTCCCACCCTAACACAGTCTGGGCCTCACTCCCCCTCTAACACAGTCTGGGCCTCACTCCCCCTCTAACACAGTCTGGTCCTCACTCTCCCCTTAACACAGTCTGGGCCTCACTCCCCCTCTAACACAGTCTGGGCCTCCCTCCCCCTCTAACACAGTCTGGGCCTCACTCCCCCTCTAACACAGTCTGGGCCTCACTCCCCTCTAACACAGTCTGGGCCTCACTCCCCCTCTTACACAGTCTTTGCCTCACTCCCCACTAACACAGTCTGGGCCTCACTCCCCCTCTAACACAGTCTGGGCCTCACTCCCCCTCTAACACAGTCTGGGCCTCACTCTCCCCTTAACACAGTCTGGGCCTCACTCCCCCTCTAACACAGTCTGGGCCTCACTCCCCCTCTAACACAGTCTGGGCCTCACTCCCCCCTCTAACACAGTCTGGGCCTCACTCCCCCTCTAACACAGTCTGGGCCTCACTCCCCCTCTAACACAGTCTTGGCCTCACTCCCCCTCTAACACAGTCTGGGCCTCACTCCCCCTCTAACACAGTCTGGGCCTCACTCCCCCTCTAACACAGTCTGGGCCTCACTCCCCCTCTAACACAGTCTGGGCCTCACTCCCCCTCTAACACAGTCTGGGCCTCACTCCCCCTCTAACACAGTCTGGGCCTCACTCCCCCTCTAACACAGTCTGGGCCTCACTCCCCCTCTAACACAGTCTGGGCCTCACTCCCCCTCTAACACAGTCTGGGCCTCACTCCCCTCTAACACAGTCTGGGCTCACTCCCCTCTAACACAGTCTGGGCCTCACTCCCCCTCTAACACAGTCTGGGCCTCACTCCCCCTCTAACACAGTCTGGGCCTCACTCCCCCTCTAACACAGTCTGGGCCTCACTCCCCTCTAACACAGTCTGGGCCTCACTCCCCTCTAACACAGTCTGGGCCTCACTCCCCCTCTAACACAGTCTGGGCCTCACTCCCCCTCTAACACAGTCTGGGCCTCACTCCCCCTCTAACACAGTCTGGGCCTCACTCCCCCTCTAACACAGTCTGGGCCTCACTCCCCCTCTAACACAGTCTGGGCCTCACTCCCCCTCTAACACAGTCTGGGCCTCACTCCCCCTCTAACACAGTCTGGGCCTCACTCTCCCCTAACACAGTCTGGGCCTCACTCCCCCTCTAACACAGTCTGGGCCTCACTTCCCCTCTAACACAGTCTGGCCATCACTCCCCCCTAACACAGTCTGGGCCTCAGTCCCCCTCTAACACAGTCTGGGCCTCACTCCCCTCTAACACAGTCTGGGCCTCACTCTCCCTCTAACACAGTCTGGGCCTCACTCCCCCTCTAACACAGTCTGGGCCTCACTCCCCCTCTAACACAGTCTGGGCCTCACTCCCCCTCTAACACAGTCTGGGCCTCACTCCCCTCTAACACAGTCTGGGCCTCACTCCCCTCTAACACAGTCTGGGCCTCACTCCCCCTCTAACACAGTCTGGGCCTCACTCCCCCTCTAACACAGTCTGGGCCTCACTCCCCCTCTAACACAGTCTGGGCCTCACTCCCCTCTAACACAGTCTGGGCCCTCACTCCCCCTCTAACACAGTCTGGGCCTCACTCCCCTCTAACCAGTCTGGGCCTCACTCCCCTCTAACACAGTCTGGGCCTCACTCCCCTCTAACACAGTCTGGGCCTCACTCCCCCGTTAACACAGTCTGGGCCTCACTCCCCCTCTAACACAGTCTGGGCCTCACTCCCCCTCTAACACAGTCTGGGCCTCACTCCCCCTCTAACACAGTCTGGGCCTCACTCCCCCTCTAACACAGTCTGGGCCTCACTCCCCCTCTAACCCAGTCTGGGCCTCAGTCCCCCTCTAACACAGTCTGGGCCTCACTCCCCCTCTAACACAGTTTGGGCCTCACTGCCCCCTCACACAGTCTGGCCTCACTTCCCCTCTAACACAATCAGGGCCTCACTCCCCCTCTAACACAGTCTGGGCCTCACTCCCCCTCTAACACAGTCTGGGCCTCACTCCCCCTCTAACACAGTCTGGGCCTCACTCCCCCTCTAACACAGTCTGGGCCTCACTCCCCCTCTAACACAGTCTGGGCCTCACTCCCCCTCTAACACAGTCTGGGCCTCACTCCCCCTCTAACACAGTCTGGGCCTCACTCCCCCTCTAACACAGTCTGGGCCTCACTCCCCTCTAACACAGTCTGGGCCTCACTCCCCCTCTAACACAGTCTGGGCCTCACTCCCCCTCTAACACAGTCTGGGCCTCACTCCCCCTCTAACACAGTCTGGGCCTCAGTCCCCCTATAACACAGTCTGGGCATCACTCCCCCTCTAACACAGTCTGGGGCCTCACTCTCCCCTTAACACAGTCTGGGCCTCACTCCCCCTCTAACACAGTCTGGGCCTCACTCCCCCTCTAACACAGTCTGGGCCTCACTCCCCCTCTAACACAGTCTGGGCCTCACTCCCCTCTAACACAGTCTGGGCCTCACTCCCCCTCTAACACAGTCTGGGCCTCACTCCCCTCTAACACAGTCTGGGCCTCACTCCCCCTCTAACACAGTCTGGGCCTCACTCCCCCTCTAACACAGTCTGGGCCTCACTCCCCTCTAACACAGTCTGGCCTCACTCCCCCTCTAACACAGTCTGGGCCTCACTCCCCCCTAACACAGTCTGGGCCTCACTCCCCCTCTAACACAGTCTGGGCCTCACTCCCCCTCTAACACAGTCTGGGCCTCACTCCCCCTCTAACACAGTCTGGGCCACACTCCCCCTCTAACACATCTGGGCCTCACTCCCCCGTTAACACAGTCTGGGCCTCACTCCCCCTCTAACACAGTCTGGACCTCAATCCCCTTCTAACACAGTCTGGGCCTCACTCCCCCGTTAACACAGTCTGGGCCTCACTCCCCCTCTAACACAGTCTGGGCCTCACTCCCCCTCTCACACAGTCTGGGCCTCACTCCCCCTCTAACACAGTCTGGGCCTCACTCCCCCTCTAACACAGTCTGGGCCTCACTCCCCCTCTAACACAGTCTGGGCCTCACTCCCCCTCTAACACAGTCTGGGCCTCACTCCCCCTCTAACACAGTCTGGGCCTCACTCCCCCTCTAACACAGTCTGGGCCTCACTCCCCCTCTAACACAGTCTGGGCCTCACTCCCCCTCTAACACAGTCTGGGCCTCACTCCCCCTCTAACACAGTCTGGGCCTCACTCCCCCTCTAACACAGTCTGGGCCTCACTCCCCCTCTAACACAGTCTGGGCCTCACTCCCCCTCTAACACAGTCTGGGCCTCACTCCCCCTCTAACACAGTCTGGGCCTCACTCCCCCTCTAACACAGTCTGGGCCTCACTCCCCCTCTAACACAGTCTGGGCCTCACTCCCCCTCTAACACAGTCTGGGCCTCACTCCCCCTCTAACACAGTCTGGGCCTCACTCCCCCTCTAACACAGTCTGGGCCTCACTCCCCCTCTAACACAGTCTGGGCCTCACTCCCCCTCTAACACAGTCTGGGCCTCACTCCCCCTCTAACACAGTCTGGGCCTCACTCCCCCTCTAACACAGTCTGGGCCTCACTCCCCTCTAACACAGTCTGGGCCTCACTCCCCCTCTAACACAGTCTGGGCCTCACTCCCCCTCTAACACAGTCTGGGCCTCACTCCCCCTCTAACACAGTCTGGGCCTCACTCCCCCTCTAACACAGTCTGGGCCTCACTCCCCTCTAACACAGTCTGGGCCTCACTCCCCCTCTAACACAGTCTGGGCCTCACTCCCCCTCTAACACAGTCTGGGCCTCACTCCCCCTCTAACACAGTCTGGGCCTCACTCCCCCTCTAACACAGTCTGGGCCTCACTCCCCCTCTAACACAGTCTGGGCCTCACTCCCCCTCTAACACAGTCTGGGCCTCACTCCCCCTCTAACACAGTCAGGGCCTCACTCCCCCTCTAACACAGTCTGGGCCTCACTCCCCCTCTAACACAGTCTGGGCCTCACTCCCCCTCTAACACAGTCTGGGCCTCACTCCCCCTCTAACACAGTCTGGGCCTCACTCCCCCTCTAACACAGTCTGGGCCTCACTCCCCCTCTAACACAGTCTGGGCCTCACTCCCCCTCTAACACAGTCTGGGCCTCACTCCCCCTCTAACACAGTCTGGGCCTCACTCCCCCTCTAACACAGTCTGGGCCTCACTCCCCCTCTAACACAGTCTGGGCCTCACTCCCCCTCAAACACAGTCTGGGCCTCACTCCCCCTCTAACACAGTCTGGGCCTCACTCCCCCTCTAACACAGTCTGGGCCTCACTCCACCTCTATCACAGTCTGGGCCTCACTCCCCCTTAACACAGTCTGGGCCTCACTCCCCCTCTAACACAGTCTGGGCCTCACTCCCCCTCTAACACAGTCTGGGCCTCACTCCCCCTCTAACACAGTCTGGGCCTCACTCCCCCTCTAACACAGTCTGGGTCTCACTACCCCTCTAACACAGTCTGGGCCTCACTCCCCCTCTAACAAGTCTGGGCCTCACTCCCCCTCTAACACAGTCTGGGCCTCACTCCCCCTCTAACACAGTCTGGGCCTCACTCCCCCTCTAACACAGTCTGGGCCTCACTCCCCCTCTAACACAGTCTGGGCCTCACTCCCCCTCTAACACAGTCTGGGGCCTCACTCCCCCTCTAACACATTCTGGGCCTCACTTTCCCTCTAACACAGTCTGGGCCTCACTCTCCCGTTAACACAGTCTGGGCCTCACTCCCCCTCTAACACAGTCTGGGCCTCACTCCCCCTCTAACACAGTCTGGGCCTCACTCCCCCTCTAACACAGTCTGGGCCTCACTCCCCTCTAACACAGTCTGGGCCTCACTCCCCCTCTAACACAGTCTGGGCCTCACTCCCCCTCTAACACAGTCTGGGCCTCACTCCCCCTCTAACACAGTCTGGGCCTCACTCCCCCTCTAACACAGTCTGGGCCTCACTCCCCCTCTAACACAGTCTGGGCCTCACTCCCCCTCTAACACAGTCTGGGCCTCACTCCCCCTCTAACACAGTCTGGGCCTCACTCCCCCTCTAACACAGTCTGGGCCTCACTCCCCCTCTAACACAGTCTGGGCCTCACTCCCCCTCTAACACAGTCTGGGCCTCACTCCCCCTCTAACACAGTCTGGGCCTCACTCCCCTCTAACACAGTCTGGGCCTCACTCCCCCTCTAACACAGTCTGGGCCTCACTCCCCCTCTAACACAGTCTGGGCCTCACTCCCCCTCTAACACAGTCTGGGCCTCACTCCCCTCTAACACAGTCTGGGCCTCACTCCCCCTCTAACACAGTCTGGGCCTCACTCCCCCTCTAACACAGTCTGGGCCTCACTCCCCCTCTAACACAGTCTGGGCCTCACTCCCCCTCTAACACAGTCTGGGCCTCACTCCCCCTCTAACACAGTCTGGGCCTCACTCCCCTCTAACACAGTCTGGGCCTCACTCCCCCTCTAACACAGTCTGGGCCTCACTCCCCCTCTAACACAGTCTGGGCCTCACTCCCCCTCTAACACAGTCTGGGCCTCACTCCCCCTCTAACACAGTCTGGGCCTCACTCCCCCTCTAACACAGTCTGGGCCTCACTCCCCCTCTAACACAGTCTGGGCCTCACTCCCCCTCTAACACAGTCTGGGCCTCACTCCCCCTCTAACACAGTCTGGGCCTCACTCCCCCTCTAACACAGTCTGGGCCTCACTCCCCCTCTAACACAGTCTGGGCCTCACTCCCCCTCTAACACAGTCTGGGCCTCACTCCCCTCTAACACAGTCTGGGCCTCACTCCCCCTCTAACACAGTCTGGGCCTCACTCCCCCTCTAACACAGTCTGGGCCTCACTCCCCTCTAACACAGTCTGGGCCTCACTCCCCTCTAACACAGTCTGGGCCTCACTCCCCTCTAACACAGTCTGGGCCTCACTCCCCCTCTAACACAGTCTGGGCCTCACTCACCCTCTAACACAGTCTGGCCTTCACTCCCCCCTAGAACAGTCTGGACCTCACTCCCCCTCTAAGACAGTCTGGGCCTCACTCCCCCTCTAACACAGTCTGGGCCTCACTCCCCCTCTAACACAGTCTGGGCCTCACTCCCCCTCTAACACAGTCTGGGCCTCACTCCCCCTCTAACACAGTCTGGGCCTCACTCCCCCTCTAACACAGTCTGGGCCTCACTCCCCCTCTAACACAGTCTGGGCCTCACTCCCCCTCTAACACAGTCTGGGCCTCACTCCCCCTCTAACACAGTCTGGGCCTCACTCCCCCTCTAACACAGTCTGGGCCTCACTCCCCCTCTAACACAGTCTGGGCCTCACTCCCCCTCTAACACAGTCTGGGCCTCACTCCCCCTCTAACACAGTCTGGGCCTCACTCCCCCTCTAACACAGTCTGGGCCTCACTCCCCCTCTAACACAGTCTGGGCCTCACTGCCCCTCTAACACAGTCTGGGCCTCACTCCCCCTCTAACACAGTCTGGGCCTCACTCCCCCTCTAACACAGTCTGGGCCTCACTCCCCCTCTAACACAGTCTGGGACTTACTCCCCCTCTAACACATTCTGGGCCTCACTCCCCCTCTAACACAGTCTGGGCCTCACTCCCCTCTAACAAAGTCTGGCCTCACTCTCCCGTCTAACACAGTCTGGGCCTCACTCCCCCTCTAACACAGTCTGGGGCCTCACTCCCCTCTAACACAGTCTGGCCTCACTCTCCCCTCTAACACAGTCTGGGCCTCACTCCCCCTCTAACACAGTCCTGGGCCTCACTCCCCCTCTAACACAGTCTGGCGCTATCTCCCCCCTCTAACACAGTCTGGGCCTCTCCCCCTTAACACAGTCTGGGCCTCACTCCCCGCTCTAACACAGTCTGGGCCTCACTCCCCTCTAACACAGCTCAGGCCTCTCTCCCCCTCTAACACAGTCTGGGCCTCACTCCCCCTCTAACCCAGTCTGGGCCTCACTCCCCCTCTAACACAGTCTGGGCCTCACTCCCCATCTAACACAGTCTGGGCCTCACTCCCCCTAACACAGTCTGGGCCTCACTCCCCCTCTAACACAGTCTGGGCCTCACTCCCCTCTAACACAGTCTGGGCCTCACTCTCCCTCTAACACAGTCTGGGCCTCACTCCCCCTCTAACACAGTCTGGGCCTCACTCCCCCTCTAACACAGTCTGGGCCTCACTCCCCTCTAACACAGTCTGGGCCTCACTCCCCTCTAACACAGTCTGGGCCTCACTCCCCTCTAACACAGTCTGGGCCTCACTCCCCCTCTAACACAGTCTGGGCCTCACTCCCCCTCTAACACAGTCTGGGCCTCACTCCCCCTCTAACACAGTCTGGGCCTCACTCCCCTCTAACACAGTCTGGGCCTCACTCCCCTCTAACACAGTCTGGGCCTCACTCCCCCTCTAACACAGTCTGGGCCTCACTCCCCCTCTAACACAGTCTGGGCCTCACTCCCCCTCTAACACAGTCTGGGCCTCACTCCCCCTCTAACACAGTCTGGGCCTCACTCCCCCTCTAACACAGTCTGGGCCTCACTCCCCCTCTAACACAGTCTGGGCCTCACTCCCCCTCTAACACAGTCTGGGCCTCACTCCCCCTCTAACACAGTCTGGGCCTCACTCCCCCTCTAACACAGTCTGGGCCTCACTCCCCCTCTAACACAGTCTGGGCCTCACTCCCCCTCTAACACAGTCTGGGCCTCACTCCCCCTCTAACACAGTCTGGGCCTCACTCCCCCTCTAACACAGTCTGGGCCTCACTCCCCCTCTAACACAGTCTGGGCCTCACTCCCCCTCTAACACAGTCTGGGCCTCACTCCCCCTCTAACACAGTCTGGGCCTCACTCCCCTCTAACACAGTCTGGGCCTCACTCCCCCTCTAACACAGTCTGGGCCTCACTCCCCCTCTAACACAGTCTGGGCCTCACTCCCCCTCTAACACAGTCTGGGCCTCACTCCCCCTCTAACACAGTCTGGGCCTCACTCCCCCTCTAACACAGTCTGGGCCTCACTCCCCTCTAACACAGTCTGGGCCTCACTCCCCCTCTAACACAGTCTGGGCCTCACTCCCCCTCTAACACAGTCTGGGCCTCACTCCCCCTCTAACACAGTCTGGGCCTCACTCCCCCTCTAACACAGTCTGGGCCTCACTCCCCCTCTAACACAGTCTGGGCCTCACTCCCCCTCTAACACAGTCTGGGCCTCACTCCCCTCTAACACAGGTCTGGGCCTCACTCCCCTCTAACACAGTCTGGGCCTCACTCCCCCTCTAACACAATCAGGGCCTCACTCCCCCTCTAACACAGTCTGGGCCTCACTCCCCCTCTAACACAGTCTGGGCCTCACTCCCCCTCTAACACAGTCTGGGCCTCACTCCCCCTCTAACACAGTCTGGGCCTCACTCCCCCTCTAACACAGTCTGGGCCTCACACCCCCTCTAACACAGTCTGGGCCTCACTCCCCCTCTAACACAGTCTGGGCCTCACTCTCCCTCTAACACAGTCTGGGCCTCACTCCCCCTCTAACACAGTCTGGGCCTCACTCCCCCTCTAACACAGTCTGGGCCTCACTCCCCCTCTAACACAGTCTGGGCCTCACTCCCCCTCTAACACAGTCTGGTCCTCACTCTCCCCTTAACACAGTCTGGGCCTCACTCCCCCTCTAACACAGTCTGGGCCTCACTCCCCCTCTAACACAGTCTGGGCCTCACTCCCCCTCTAACACAGTCTGGGCCTCACTCCCCCTCTAACACATTCTGGGCCTCACTCCCCCTCTAACACAGTCTGGGCCTCACTCCCCCTCTAACACAGTCTGGGCCTCACTCCCCCTCTAACACAGTCTGGGCCTCACTCCCCCTCTAACACAGTCTGGGCCTCACTCCCCCTCTAACACAGTCTGGGCCTCACTCCCCCTCTAACACAGTCTGGGCCTCACTCCCCCTCTAACACAGTCTGGGCCTCACTCCCCCTCTAACACAGTCTGGGCCTCACTCCCCCTCTAACACAGTCTGGGCCTCACTCCCCCTCTAACACAGTCTGGGCCTCACTCCCCCTCTAACACAGTCTGGGCCTCACTCCCCCTCTAACACAGTCTGGGCCTCACTCCCCCTCTAACACAGTCTGGGCCTCACTCCCCCTCTAACACAGTCTGGGCCTCACTCCCCCTCTAACACAGTCTGGGCCTCACTCCCCCTCTAACACAGTCTGGGCCTCACTCCCCCTCTAACACAGTCTGGGCCTCACTCCCCCTCTAACACAGTCTGGGCCTCACTCCCCCTCTAACACAGTCTGGGCCTCACTCCCCCTCTAACACAGTCTGGGCCTCACTCCCCCTCTAACACAGTCTGGGCCTCACTCCCCCTCTAACACAGTCTGGGCCTCACTCCCCCTCTAACACAGTCTGGGCCTCACTCCCCCTCTAACACAGTCTGGGCCTCACTCCCCCTCTAACACAGTCTGGGCCTCACTCCCCCTCTAACACAGTCTGGGCCTCACTCCCCCTCTAACACAGTCTGGGCCTCACTCCCCCTCTAACACAGTCTGGGCCTCACTCCCCCTCTAACACAGTCTGGGCCTCACTCCCCCTCTAACACAGTCTGGGCCTCACTCCCCCTCTAACACAGTCTGGGCCTCACTCCCCCTCTAACACAGTCTGGGCCTCACTCCCCCTCTAACACAGTCTGGGCCTCACTCCCCCTCTAACACAGTCTGGGCCTCACTCCCCCTCTAACACAGTCTGGGCCTCACTCCCCCTCTAACACAGTCTGGGCCTCACTCCCCCTCTAACACAGTCTGGGCCTCACTCCCCCTCTAACACAGTCTGGGCCTCACTCCCCCTCTAACACAGTCTGGGCCTCACTCCCCCTCTAACACAGTCTGGGCCTCACTCCCCCTCTAACACAGTCTGGGCCTCACTCCCCCTCTAACACAGTCTGGGCCTCACTCCCCCTCTAACACAGTCTGGGCCTCACTCCCCCTCTAACACAGTCTGGGCCTCACTCCCCCTCTAACACAGTCTGGGCCTCACTCCCCCTCTAACACAGTCTGGGCCTCACTCCCCTCTAACACAGTCTGGGCCTCACTCCCCCTCTAACACAGTCTGGGCCTCACTCCCCCTCTAACACAGTCTGGGCCTCACTCCCCCTCTAACACAGTCTGGGCCTCACTCCCCCTCTAACACAGTCTGGGCCTCACTCCCCCTCTAACACAGTCTGGGCCTCACTCCCCCTCTAACACAGTCTGGGCCTCACTCCCCCTCTAACACAGTCTGGGCCTCACTCCCCCTCTAACACAGTCTGGGCCTCACTCCCCCTCTAACACAGTCTGGGCCTCACTCCCCCTCTAACACAGTCTGGGCCTCACTCCCCCTCTAACACAGTCTGGGCCTCACTCCCCCTCTAACACAGTCTGGGCCTCACTCCCCCTCTAACACAGTCTGGGCCTCACTCCCCCTCTAACACAGTCTGGGCCTCACTCCCCCTCTAACACAGTCTGGGCCTCACTCCCCCTCTAACACAGTCTGGGCCTCACTCCCCCTCTAACACAGTCTGGGCCTCACTCCCCCTCTAACACAGTCTGGGCCTCACTCCCCCTCTAACACAGTCTGGGCCTCACTCCCCCTCTAACACAGTCTGGGCCTCACTCCCCCTCTAACACAGTCTGGGCCTCACTCCCCCTCTAACACAGTCTGGGCCTCACTCCCCCTCTAACACAGTCTGGGCCTCACTCCCCTCTAACACAGTCTGGGCCTCACTCCCCTCTAACACAGTCTGGGCCTCACTCCCCCTCTAACACAGTCTGGGCCTCACTCCCCCTCTAACACAGTCTGGGCCTCACTCCCCCTCTAACACAGTCTGGGCCTCACTCCCCTCTAACACAGTCTGGGCCTCACTCCCCTCTAACACAGTCTGGGCCTCACTCCCCCTCTAACACAGTCTGGGCCTCACTCCCCCTCTAACACAGTCTGGGCCTCACTCCCCCTCTAACACAGTCTGGGCCTCACTCCCCCTCTAACACAGTCTGGGCCTCACTCCCCCTCTAACACAGTCTGGGCCTCACTCCCCCTCTAACACAGTCTGGGCCTCACTCACCCTCTAACACAGTCTGGGCCTCAATCCCCCACTAACACAGTCTGGGCCTCACTCCCCCTCTAACACAGTCTGGGCCTCACTCCCCTCCTAACACAGTCAGGGCCTCACTCCCCCTCTAACACAGTCTGGGCTTCACTCCCCCTCTAACACAGTCTGGCCTCACTCCCCCTCTAACACAGTCTGGGCCTCACTCCCCCTCTAACACAGTCTGGGCCTCACTCCCCCTCTAACACAGTCTGGGCCTCACTCCCCCTCTAACACAGTCTGGGCCTCACTCCCCCTCTAACACAGTCTGGGCCTCACTCCCCCTCTAACACAGTCTGGCCTCACTCCCCCTCTAACACAGTCTGGGCCTCACTCCCCCTCTAACACAGTCTGGGCCTCACTCCCCCTCTAACACAGTCTGGGCCTCACTCCCCCCCTAACACAGTCTGGGCCTCACTCCCCCTCTAACACAGTCTGGGCCTCACTCCCCCTCTAACACAGTCTGGGGCCTCACTCTCCCATTAACACAGTCTGGGCCTCACTCCCCCTCTAACACAGTCTGGGCCTCACTCTCCCTCTAACACAGTCTGGGCCTCACTCCCCCTCTAACACAGTCTGGGCCTCACTCCCCCTCTAACACAGTCTGGGCCTCACTCCCCCTCTAACACAGTCTGGGCCTCACTCCCCCTCTAACACAGTCTGGGCCTCACTCCCCCTCTAACACAGTCTGGGCCTCACTCCCCTCTAACACAGTCTGGGCCTCACTCCCCTCTAACACAGTCTGGGCCTCACTCCCCCTCTAACACAGTCTGGGCCTCACTCTCCCTCTAACACAGTCTGGGCCTCACTGCCCATTCTAACACAGTCTGGGCCTCACTCCCCCTCTAACACAGTCTGGGCCTCACTCTCCCCTTAACACAGTCTGGGCCTCACTCCCCCTCTAACACAGTCTGGGCCTCACTCCCCCTCTAACACAGTCTGGGCCTCACTCCCCCTCTAACACAGTCTGGGCCTCACTCCCCCTCTAACACAGTCTGGGCCTCACTCCCCCTCTAACACAGTCTGGGCCTCACTCCCCCTCTAACACAGTCTGGGCCTCACTCCCCCTCTAACACAGTCTGGGCCTCACTCCCCCTCTAACACAGTCTGGGCCTCACTCCCCCTCTAACACAGTCTGGGCCTCACTCCCCCTCTAACACAGTCTGGGCCTCACTCCCCCTCTAACACAGTCTGGGCCTCACTCCCCCTCTAACACAGTCTGGGCCTCACTCCCCCTCTAACACAGTCTGGGCCTCACTCCCCTCTAACACAGTCTGGGCCTCACTCCCCCTCTAACACAGTCTGGGCCTCACTCCCCCTCTAACACAGTCTGGGCCTCACTCCCCCTCTAACACAGTCTGGGCCTCACTCCCCCTCTAACACAGTCTGGGCCTCACTCCCCCTCTAACACAGTCTGGGCCTCACTCCCCCTCTAACACAGTCTGGGCCTCACTCCCCTCTAACACAGTCTGGGCCTCACTCCCCCTCTAACACAGTCTGGGCCTCACTCCCCTCTAACACAGTCTGGGCCTCACTCCCCCTCTAACACAGTCTGGGCCTCACTCCCCCTCTAACACAGTCTGGGCCTCACTCCCCCTCTAACACAGTCTGGGCCTCACTCCCCTCTAACACAGTCTGGGCCTCACTCCCCCTCTAACACAGTCTGGGCCTCACTCCCCCTCTAACACAGTCTGGGCCTCACTCCCCCTCTAACACAGTCTGGGCCTCACTCCCCCATAACACAGTCTGGGCCTCACTCTCCCTCTAACACAGTCTGGGCCTCACTCCCCCTCTAACACAGTCTGGGCCTCACTCCCCCTCTAACACAGTCTGGGCCTCACTCCCCCTCTAACACAGTCTGGGCCTCACTCCCCCTCTAACACAGTCTGGGCCTCACTCCCCTCTAACACAGTCTGGGCCTCACTCCCCCTCTAACACAGTCTGGGCCTCACTCACCCTCTAACACAGTCTGGGCCTCACTCCCCCTCTAACACAGTCTGGGCCTCACTCCCCCTCTAACACAGTCTGGGCCTCACTCCCCCTCTAACACAGTCTGGGCCTCACTCCCCCTCTAACACAGTCTGGGCCTCACTCCCCCTCTAACACAGTCTGGGCCTCACTCCCCCTCTAACACAGTCTTGCCCTCACTCCCCCTCTAACACAGTCTGGGCCTCACTCCCCCTCTAACACAGTCTGGGCCTCACTCCCCCTCTAACACAGTCTGGGCCTCACTCCCCCTTAACACAGTCTGGGCCTCACTCCCCCTCTAACACAGTCTGGGCCTCACTCCCCCTCTAACACAGTCTGGGCCTCACTCCCCCTCTAACACAGTCTGGGCCTCACTCCCCCTCTAACACAGTCTGGGCCTCACTCCCCCTCTAACACAGTCTGGGCCTCACTCTCCCTCTAACACAGTCTGGGCCTCACTCCCCCTCTAACACAGTCTGGGCCTCACTCCCCCTCTAACACAGTCTGGGCCTCACTCCCCCTCTAACACAGTCTGGGCCTCACTCCCCCTCTAACACAGTCTGGGCCTCACTCCCCCTCTAACACAGTCTGGGCCTCACTCCCCCTCTAACACAGTCTGGGCCTCACTCCCCCTCTAACACAGTCTGGGCCTCACTCCCCCTCTAACACAGTCTGGGCCTCACTCCCCCTCTAACACAGTCTGGGCCTCACTCCCCCTCTAACACAGTCTGGGCCTCACTCCCCCTCTAACACAGTCTGGGCCTCACTCCCCCTCTAACACAGTCTGGGCCTCACTCCCCCTCTAACACAGTCTGGGCCTCACTCCCCCTCTAACACAGTCTGGGCCTCACTCCCCCTCTAACACAGTCTGGGCCTCACTCCCCCTCTAACACAGTCTGGGCCTCACTCCCCCTCTAACACAGTCTGGGCCTCACTCCCCCTCTAACACAGTCTGGGCCTCACTCCCCCTCTAACACAGTCTGGGCCTCACTCCCCCTCTAACACAGTCTGGGCCTCACTCCCCCTCTAACACAGTCTGGGCCTCACTCCCCCTCTAACACAGTCTGGGCCTCACTCCCCCTCTAACACAGTCTGGGCCTCACTCCCCCTCTAACACAGTCTGGGCCTCACTCCCCCTCTAACACAGTCTGGGCCTCACTCCCCCTCTAACACAGTCTGGGCCTCACTCCCCCTCTAACACAGTCTGGGCCTCACTCCCCCTCTAACACAGTCTGGGCCTCACTCCCCCTCTAACACAGTCTGGGCCTCACTCCCCCTCTAACACAGTCTGGGCCTCACTCCCCCTCTAACACAGTCTGGGCCTCACTCCCCCTCTAACACAGTCTGGGCCTCACTCCCCCTCTAACACAGTCTGGGCCTCACTCCCCCTCTAACACAGTCTGGGCCTCACTCCCCTCTAACACAGTCTGGGCCTCACTCCCCCTCTAACACAGTCTGGGCCTCACTCCCCCTCTAACACAGTCTGGGCCTCACTCCCCCTCTAACACAGTCTGGGCCTCACTCCCCCTCTAACACAGTCTGGGCCTCACTCCCCCTCTAACACAGTCTGGGCCTCACTCCCCCTCTAACACAGTCTGGGCCTCACTCCCCCTCTAACACAGTCTGGGCCTCACTCCCCTCTAACACAGTCTGGGCCTCACTCCCCTCTAACACAGTCTGGGCCTCACTCCCCCTCTAACACAGTCTGGGCCTCACTCCCCTCTAACACAGTCTGGGCCTCACTCCCCCTCTAACACAGTCTGGGCCTCACTCCCCCTCTAACACAGTCTGGGCCTCACTCCCCCTCTAACACAGTCTGGGCCTCACTCCCCCTCTAACACAGTCTGGGCCTCACTCCCCCTCTAACACAGTCTGGGCCTCACTCCCCCTCTAACACAGTCTGGGCCTCACTCCCCCTCTAACACAGTCTGGGCCTCACTCCCCCTCTAACACAGTCTGGGCCTCACTCCCCCTCTAACACAGTCTGGGCCTCACTCCCCCTCTAACACAGTCTGGGCCTCACTCCCCCTCTAACACAGTCTGGGCCTCACTCCCCCTCTAACACAGTCTGGGCCTCACTCCCCCTCTAACACAGTCTGGGCCTCACTCCCCCTCTAACACAGTCTGGGCCTCACTCCCCCTCTAACACAGTCTGGGCCTCACTCCCCCTCTAACACAGTCTGGGCCTCACTCCCCCTCTAACACAGTCTGGGCCTCACTCCCCCTCTAACACAGTCTGGGCCTCACTCTCCCTCTAACACAGTCTGGGCCTCACTCCCCCTCTAACACAGTCTGGGCCTCACTCCCCCTCTAACACAGTCTGGGCCTCACTCCCCCTCTAACACAGTCTGGGCCTCACTCCCCCTCTAACACAGTCTGGGCCTCACTCCCCTCTAACACAGTCTGGGCCTCACTCCCCCTCTAACACAGTCTGGGCCTCACTCCCCCTCTAACACAGTCTGGGCCTCACTCCCCCTCTAACACAGTCTGGGCCTCACTCCCCCTCTAACACAGTCTGGGCCTCACTCCCCCTCTAACACAGTCTGGGCCTCACTCCCCCTCTAACACAGTCTGGGCCTCACTCCCCCTCTAACACAGTCTGGGCCTCACTCCCCTCTAACACAGTCTGGGCCTCACTCCCCCTCTAACACAGTCTGGGCCTCACTCCCCTCTAACACAGTCTGGGCCTCACTCCCCCTCTAACACAGTCTGGGCCTCACTCCCCCTCTAACACAGTCTGGGCCTCACTCCCCTCTAACACAGTCTGGGCCTCACTCCCCCTCTAACACAGTCTGGGCCTCACTCCCCCTCTAACACAGTCTGGGCCTCACTCCCCCTCTAACACAGTCTGGGCCTCACTCCCCCTCTAACACAGTCTGGGCCTCACTCCCCCTCTAACACAGTCTGGGCCTCACTCCCCCTCTAACACAGTCTGGGCCTCACTCCCCCTCTAACACAGTCTGGGCCTCACTCCCCCTCTAACACAGTCTGGGCCTCACTCCCCCTCTAACACAGTCTGGGCCTCACTCCCCCTCTAACACAGTCTGGGCCTCACTCCCCCTCTAACACAGTCTGGGCCTCACTCCCCCTCTAACACAGTCTGGGCCTCACTCCCTCTCTAACACAGTCTGGGCCTCACTCCCCCTCTAACACAGTCTGGGCCTCACTCTCACTCTAACACAGTCTGGGCCTCACTCCCCCTCTAACACAGTCTGGGCCTCACTCCCCCTCTAACACAGTCTGGGCCTCACTCCCCCTCTAACACAGTCTGGGCCTCACTCCCCCTCTAACACAGTCTGGGCCTCACTCCCCCTCTAACACAGTCTGGGCCTCACTCCCCCTCTAACACAGTCTGGGCCTCACTGCCCCTCTAACACAGTCGTGGCCTCACTCTCCCATTAAAACAGTCTGGGCCTCACTCCCCCTCTAACACAGTCTGGGCCTCACTCCCCCTCTAACACAGTCTGGGCCTCACTCCCCTGTTAACACAGTCTGGGCCTCACTCCCCCTCTAACACAGTCTGGGCCTCACTCTCCCTCTAACACAGTCTGGGCCTCACTCCCCCTCTAACACAGTCTGGGCCTCACTCCCCCATAACACAGTCTGGGCCTCACTCCCCCTCTAACACAGTCTGGGCCTCACTCCCCCTCTAACACAGTCTGGGCCTCACTTTCCCTCTAACACAGTCTGGGCCTCACTCTCCCTCTAACACAGTCTGGGCCTCACTCTCCCGTTAACACAGTCTGGGCCTCACTCCCCCTCTAACACAGTCTGGGCCTCACTCCCCCTCTAACACAGTCTGGGCCTCACTCCCCCTCTAACACAGTCTGGGACTCACTCCCCCTCTAACACAGTCTGGGCCTCACTCCCCCTCTAACACAGTCTGGGCCTCACTCCCCCTCTAACACAGTCTGGGCCTCACTCCCCCTCTAACACAGTCTGGGCCTCACTCCCCCTCTAACACAGTCTGGGCCTCACTCCCCCTCTAACACAGTCTGGGCCTCACTCCCCCTCTAACACAGTCTGGGCCTCACTCCCCCTCTAACACAGTCTGGGCCTCACTCCCCCTCTAACACAGTCTGGGCCTCACTCCCCCTCTAACACAGTCTGGGCCTCACTCCCCCTCTAACACAGTCTGGGCCTCACTCCCCCTCTAACACAGTCTGGGCCTCACTCCCCCTCTAACACAGTCTGGGCCTCACTCCCCCTCTAACACAGTCTGGGCCTCACTCCCCCTCTAACACAGTCTGGGCCTCACTCCCCCTCTAACACAGTCTGGGCCTCACTCCCCCTCTAACACAGTCTGGGCCTCACTCCCCCTCTAACACAGTCTGGGCCTCACTCCCCCTCTAACACAGTCTGGGCCTCACTCCCCCTCTAACACAGTCTGGGCCTCACTCCCCCTCTAACACAGTCTGGGCCTCACTCCCCCTCTAACACAGTCTGGGCCTCACTCCCCCTCTAACACAGTCTGGGCCTCACTCCCCCTCTAACACAGTCTGGGCCTCACTCCCCCTCTAACACAGTCTGGGCCTCACTCACCCTCTAACACAGTCTGGGCCTCACTCACCCTCTAACACAGTCTGGGCCTCACTCACCCTCTAACACAGTCTGGGCCTCACTCGCCCCTAACACAGTCTGGGCCTCACTCCCCCTCTAACACAGTCTGGGCCTCACTCCCCCTCTAACACAGTCTGGGCCTCACTCCCCCTCTAACACAGTCTGGGCCTCACTCCCCCTCTAACACAGTCTGGGCCTCACTCCCCCTCTAACACAGTCTGGGCCTCACTCCCCCTCTAACACAGTCTGGGCCTCACTCCCCCTCTAACACAGTCTGGGCCTCACTCCCCCTCTAACACAGTCTGGGCCTCACTCCCCCTCTAACACAGTCTGGGCCACACTCCCCCTCTAACACAGTCTGGGCCTCACGCACCCTCTAACACAGTCTGGGCCTCACTCCCCCTCTAACACAGTCTGGGCCTCACTCCCCCTCTAACACAGTCTGGGCCTCACTCCCCCCCAACACAGTCTGGGCCTCACTCCCCCTCTAACACAGTCTGGGCCTCACTCTCCCTCTAACACAGTCAGGGCCTCACTCCCCCTCTAACACAGTCTGGGCCTCACTCCCCCTCTAACACAGTCTGGGCCTCACTCCCCCTCTAACACAGTCTGGGCCTCACTCCCCCTCTAACACAGTCTGGGCCTCATTCTCCCTCTAACACAATCTTGGCCTCACTCCCCCATTAACGCAAACTTAGTCTCATTCTCTCATTAACACAGTCAGGGCCTCACTCCCCCTCTAACACAATCTTGGCCTCACTCCCCCTCTAACACAGTCTGGGCCTCACTCCCCCTCTAACACAGTCTGGGCCTCATTCTCCCTCTTACACAGTCTGGGCCTCACTCCCCCTCTAACACAGTTGGTGCCTCACTCCCCCTCAAACACAGTCTGGGCCTCACTCCCCCTCTAACACATTCTGGGCCTCATTCTCCCTCTTACACAGTCTGGGCCTGACTCCCCCTCTAACACAGTCTGGGCCTCACTCCCCCTCTAACACAGTCTGGGCCTCACTCCCCCCCTAACACAGTCTGGGCCTCATTCTCCCTCTAACACAGTCTGGACCTGACTCCCCCTCTAACACAGTCTGGGCCTCACTCCCCCTTTAACACAGTCTGGGCCTCACTCGCCCTCTAACAGAGTCTGGGCCTCAATCCCCCTCTAACACAGTCTGGGCCTCACTCTGCCCTAAAACAGTCTGGGCCTCACTCCCCCTCTAACACAGTCTGGGCCTCACTCCCCCTCTAACACAGTCTGGGCCTCACTCGCCCTTTAACAGAGTCTGGGCCTCACTCCCCCTCTAACACAGTCTGGGCCTCACTCCCCCTCTAACACAGTCTGGGCCTCACTCCCCCTCTAACAGAGTCTGGGCCTCACTCCCCCTCTAACACAGTCTGGGCCTCACTCCCCCTCTAACACAGTCTGGGCCTCAATCCCCTGTTAACACAGTCTGGGCCTCACTCCCCCTCTAACACAGTCTGGGCCTCACTCCCCCTCTAACACAGTCTGGGCCTCACTCCCCCTCTAACACAGTCTGGGCCTCACTCCCCCTCTAACACAGTCTGGGCCTCACTCTCCCATTAACACAGTCTGGGCCTCACTCCCCCTCTAACACAGTCTGGGCCTCACTCTCCCATTAACACAGTCTGGGCCTCACTCCCCCTCTAACACAGTCTGGGCCTCACTCCCCCTCTAACACAGTCTGGGCCTCACTCCCCTGTTAACACAGTCTGGGCCTCACTCCCCTGTTAACACAGTCTGGGCCTCACTCCCCCTCTAACACAGTCTGGGCCTCACTCCCCCTCTAACACAGTCTGGGCCTCACTCTCCCTCTAACACAGTCTGGGCCTCACTCTGCCGCTAACACAGTCTGGGCCTCACTCCCCCTCTAACACAGTCTGGGCCTCACTCTGCCCTTAAACAGTCTGGACCTTACTCCACCTCTAACACAGTCAGGGCCTCACTCCCCCTCTAACACAGTCTGAGCCTCACTCCCCCTCTAAAACAGTCTGGGCCTCACTCTCCCTCTAACACAGTCTGGGCCTCAATCTCCCGTTAACACAGTCTGGGCCTCACTCCCCCTCTACCACAGTCTGGGCCTCACTCCCCCTCTAACACATCTGGGCCTCACTCCCCTTCTAACACAGTCAGGGCCTCACTCCCCCTCTAACACAGGGTGGCCCTCACTCACCCTCTAACACAGTCTGGGCCTCACTCCCCCTTTAACACATCTGGGCCTCACTCCCCTTCTAACACAGTCAGTGCCTCAATCCCCTTCTAACACAGTCAGGGCCTCACTCCCCCTCTAACACAGGGTGGCCCTCACTCACCTTCTAACAGAGTCTGGGCCTCACTCCTCTGTTAACAAAGTCTGGGCCTCACTCTCCCTCCATCACAGTCTGGGCCTCACTCCCCCTCTAACACAGTCTGGGCCTCACTCCCCCTCTAACACAGTCTGGGCCCCACTCCCCCTCTAACACACTCTGGGCCTCACTCCCCCATAACCCAGTCTGGGCCTCACTCCCCCTCTAACACAGTCTGGGCCTCTCTCCCCCGTTAACACAGTCTGGGCCTCACTCCCCCGTTAACACAATCTGGACCTCACTCCCCTCTAACAGACTCTGGGTCTCACTCTCCCTCTAACACAGTCTGGGCCTCACTCCCCCTCTAACACAGTCTGGGCCTCACTCCCCATCTAACACAGGCAGGGCCTCACTCCCCCTCTAACACAGTCTGGGCCTCACTCCCCCTCTAACACAGTCTGGGCCTCACTCCCCCTCTAACACAGTCTGGGCCTCACTCCCCCCTAACACAGTCTGGGCCTCATTGATCCTAACACAGTCTGGAAATCACTCCCCCTCTAACACAGACAGGGCCTCATTGATCCTAACACAGTCTGGTCCTCACTCCCCCTCTAACACAGTCTGGGCCTCATTCTCCCTCTTACACAGTCTGGGCCTCACTCCCCCTCTAACACAGACAGGGCCTCATTGATCCTAACACAGTCTGGGCCTCACTCCCCCTCTAACACAGTCTGGGCCTCACTCCCCCTCTAACACAGTCTGGGCCTCACTCCCCCTCTAACACAGTCTGGGCCTCACTCCCTCTCTAACACAGTCAGGGCCTCACTCCCCTGTTAACACAGTCTGGGCCTCAGTCTCCCTCTAACACAGTCTGGGCCTCACTCCCCCTCTAACAAAGTCTGGGCCTCACTCCCCTGTTAACACAGTCTGGGCCTCACTCCCCCTCTCACACAGTCTGGGCCTCACTCCCCTCTCACACAGTCTGGGCCTCACTCTCCCTCTAACACAGTCTGGGCCTCACTCTGCCGCTAAAACAGTCTGGGCCTCATTCCCCTCTAACACAGTGTGGGCCTCACTCTGCCCTTAAACAGTCTGGACCTTACTCCACCTCTAACACAGTCTGGGCCTCACTCCCCCTCTAACACAGTCTGGGCCTCACTCCCCCTCTAAAACAGTCTGGGCCTCACTCTCCCTCTAACACAGTCTGGGCCTCACTCTCCCGTTAACACAGTCAGGGCCTCACTCCCCCTCTCACACAGTCCGGGCCTCACTGCCCCTCTAACACATTCTGGGCCTCACTCCCCCTCTAACACAGTCTGGGCCTCAATCTCCCGTTAACACAGTCTGGGCCTCACTCCCCCTCTAACACAGTCTGGGCCTCACTCCCCCTCTAACACAGTCTGGGCCTCACTCTGCC
This sequence comes from Carcharodon carcharias, assembly GCF_017639515.1. Lineage (NCBI taxonomy): Eukaryota > Metazoa > Chordata > Chondrichthyes > Lamniformes > Lamnidae > Carcharodon > Carcharodon carcharias. Next base: position 2,513,785 of record NW_024470758.1, read on the forward strand.
CTTAAACAGTCTGGACCTTACTCCACCTCTAACACAGTCAGGGCCTCACACCCCCTCTAAAACAGTCTGGGCCTCACTCTCCCTCTAACACAGTCTGGGCCTCACTCTCCCGTTAACACAGTCAGGGCCTCACTCCCCCTCTCACACAGTCCGGGCCTCACTGCCCCTCTAACACATTCTGGGCCTCACTCCCCCTCTAACACAGTCTGGGCCTCAATCTCCCGTTAACACAGTCTGGGCCTCACTCCCCCTCTAACACAGTCTGGGCCTCACTCCCCCTCTAACACAGTCTGGGCCTCACTCCCACTCTAACACAGTCAGGGCCTCACTTCCCCTCTAACACAGGGTGGCCCTCACTCACCTTCTAACACAGTCTGGGCCTCACTCCTCTGTTAACAAAGTCTGGGCCTCACTCCCCCTCTAACACAGTCTGGGCCTCACTCTCCCTCTAACACAGTCTTGGCCTCACTCCCCCTCTAACACAGTCTGGGCCCCACTCCCCCTCTAACACACTATGGGCCTCACTCCCCCATAACTCAGTCTGGGCCTCAATCCCCCTCTAACACAGCCTGGGCCTCACTGACCCCTAACACAGTCTTTGCCTCACTCCCCTGTTATCACAGTCTGGGCCTCACTCCCCCTCTAACACAGTCAGGGCCTCACTCCGCTTCTAACACAGTCTGGGCCTCTCTCCCCCGTTAACACAGTCTGGGCCTCACTCCCCCGTTAACACAGTCTGGGCCTCACTCCCCCTCTAACACAGTCTGGGCCTCACTCCCCCTCTAACACAGTCTGGGCCTCACTCCCCCTCTAACACAGTCTGGGCCTCACTCCCCCTCTAACACAGTCTGGGCCTCACTCTCCCATTAACACAGTCTGGGCCTCACTCCCCCTCTAACACAGTCTGGGCCTCACTCCCCCTCTAACACAGTCTGGGCCTCACTCCCCCTCTAACACAGTCTGGGCCTCACTCCCCCTCTAACACAGTCTGGGCCTCACTCCCCCCATAACACAGTCTGGGCCTCACTCCCCCTCTAACACAGTCTGGGCCTCATGCCCCCTCTAACACAGTCTGGGCCTCACTCCCCCTCTAACACAGTCTGGGCCTCACTCCCCCTCTAACACAGTCTGGGCCTCACTCCCCCTCTAACACAGTCTGGGCCTCACTCCCCCTCTAACACAGTCTGGGCCTCACTCCCCCTCTAACACAGTCTGGGCCTCACTCTCCCTCTAACACAGTCTGGTCCTCACTCCCCCTCTATTACAGTCTGGGCCTCACTCCCCCTGTAACACAATCTGGGCCTCACTCCCCCTCTAACACAGTCTGGGCCTCACTCCCCCTCAAACACAGTCTGGGCCTCACTCCCCCTCTAACACAGTCTGGGCCTCGCTCTCCCTCTAATACCGTCTGGGCCTCACTCCTCCTCTAACACAGTCTGGGCCTCACTCCCCCTCTAACACAGTCTGGACTTCACTCTCCCTCTAACACAGTCTGGGCCTCACTCCCCCTCTAACACAGTCTGGGCCTCACTCCCCTGTTAACACAGTCTTGGCCTCACTCCCCCTCTCACACTGTCTGGGCCTCACTCCCCCTCTAATACAGTCTGGGCCTCACTCCACCTCTAACACAGTCTGGGCCTCACTCCCCCACTAACACAGTCTGGGCCTCACTCGCCCATTAACACAGTCTGGGCCTCACTCCCCCCCTAACACAGTCTGGGCCACACTCCCCCTCTAACACAGTCTGGGCCTCACTGCCCACTAACTCAGTCTGGGCCTCACTCCCCCTCTAACTCAGTCTGGGCCTCACTCCACCTCTAACACAATCTGGGCTTCACTCCCCCTCTAACACAGTCTGGACCTCACTCCCCCTCTCACACAGTCTGGGCCTCACTCCCCTGTTAACACAGCCTGGGCCTCACTCCCCCTCTAACTCAGTCTGGGCCTCACTCTCCCTCTAACACAATCTGGGCTTCACTCCTTCTCTAACACAGTCTGGGCCTCACTCTCCCTCTAACACAATCTGGGCTTCACTCCCCCTCTAACGCAGTCTGGGCCTCACTCCCCCTCTAACACAGTCTGGGCCCCACTCCCCCTCTAACACAGTCTGGGCCTCACTCCCCCTCTAACACAGTCTGGGCCTCACTCCCCCTTTAACACAGTCAGGGCCTCACACCCTCTAACACAGCCTGGGCCTCACTCCCCTGTTAACACAGTCTGGGCCTCACTCTCCCTCTAACACAGTCTGGGCCTCACTCCCCTGTTAACACCGTCTGCGCCTCACTCCCCCGTAACACAGTCTGGGCATCACTCCCCCTCTAACACAGTCTGGGCCTCACTCCGCTGTTCACACAGTCTGGGCCTCACTCCCCTGTTAACACAGTCTGGGCCTCACTCCCCCTCTAACACAGTCTGGGCCTCACTCCCCCGTTAACACAGTCTGGGCCTCACTCCCCCTCTAACACAGTCTGGGCCTCACTCCCCTGTTAACACAGTCTGGGCCTCACTCCCCCTCTAACACAGTCTGGGCCTCACTCCTCTGTTAACAAAGTCTGGCCCTCACTCACCTTCTAACACAGTCTGGGCCTCACTCCTCTGTTAACAAAGTCTGGGCCTCACTCTCCCTCTAACACAGTCTGGGACTCACTCCCCCTCTCACACAGTCAGGGCCTCACTCCCCCGTTAACACAGTCTGGGCCTCACTCCCCCTCTAACACAGTCTGGGCCTCACTCTCCCTCTAACACAGTCTGGGCCTCACTTCCCCTCTAACACAGTCTGGGCCCCACTCCCCCTCAAACACAGTCTGGGCCTCACTCCCCCTCTAACACAGTCTGGGCCTCACTCCCCCTCTAACACACTCTGGGCCTCACTCCCCCATAACTCAGTCTGGGCCTCAATCCCCCTCTAACACAGCCTGTGCCTCACTGCCCCCTAACACAGTCTTTGCCTCACTCCCCTGTTATCACAGTCTGGGCCTCACTCCGCCTCTAACACAGTCAGGGCCTCACTCCGCTTCTAACACAGTCTGGGCCTCTCTCCCCCGTTAACACAGTCTGGGCCTCTCTCCCCCTCTAACACAGTCTGGGCCTCTCTCCCCCTCTAACACAGTCTGGGCCTCACTCCCCCTCTAACACAGTCTGGGCCTCACTCCCCCTCTAACACAGTCTGGGCCTCATTCTCCCTCTTACACAGTCTGGGCCTCACTCCCCCTCTAACACAGTCTGGGCCTCACTCTCCCTCTAACACAGTCTGGGCCTCACTCCCCCTCTAACACAGTCTGGGCACAACTCGCCCTCAAACACAGTCTGGGCCTCTCTCCCCCTCTAACACAGTCTGGGCCTCACTCCCCCTCTAACACAGTCTGGGCCTCACTCCCCCTCTAACACAGTCTGGGCCTCATTCTCCCTCTTACACAGTCTGGGCCTCACTCCCCCTCTAACACAGTCTGGGCCTCATTCTCTCTCTTACACAGTCTGGGCCTCACTCCCCCTCTAACACAGTCTGGGCCTCAATCCCCCTCTTACACAGTCTGGGCCTCACTCCCCCTCTAACACAGTCTGGGCCTCACTCCCCCTCTAACACACTCTGGGCCTCACTCCCCCTCTAACACAGTCTGGGCCTCACTCTCCCTCTAACACAGTCTGGGCCTCACTCCCCCTGTAACACAATCTGGGCCTCACTCCCCCTCTAACACAGTCTGGGCCTCACTCCCCCTCTAACACAGTCTGGGTCTCGCTCTCCCTCTAATACCGTCTGGGCCTCACTCCCCCTCTAACACAGTCTGGGCCTCACTCCCCCTCTAACACAGTCTGGGCCTCACGCCCCGGTTAACACAGTCTGGGCCTCACTCTCCCTCTAACACAGTCTGGGCCTCACTCCCCCTCTAACACAGTCTGGGCCTCACTCCACTGTTAACACAGTCTTGGCCTCATTCCCCCTCTCACACTGTCTGGGCCTCACTCCCCCTCTATCACAGTCTGGGCCTCACTGCCCCTCTAACACAGTCAGGGCCTCACTCCCCCTCTAATACAGTCAGCGCTTCACTCCCCCACTAACACAGTCTGGGCCTCACTCGCCCATTAACACAGTCTGGGCCTCACTCCCCCCCTAACACAGTCTGGGCCACACTCCCCCTCTAACACAGTCTGGGCCTCACTGCCCCCTAACTCAGTCTGGGCCTCACTCCCCCTCTAACTCAGTCTGGGCCTCACTCCACCTCTAACACAATCTGGGCTTCACTCCCCCTCTAACACAGTCTGGACCTCACTCCCCCTCGAACACATTCTGGGCCTCACTCCCCTGTTAACACAGTCTGGGCCTCACTTCCCTGTTAACACAGCCTGGGCCTCACTCCCCCTCTAACTCAGTCTGGGCCTCACTCTCCCTCTAACACAATCTGGGCTTCACTCCTTCTCTAACACAATCTGGGCTTCACTCCCCCTCTAACACAGTCTGGGCCTCACTCCCCCTCTAACACAGTCTGGGCCCCAGTCCCCCTCTAACACAGTCTGGGCCTCACTCCCCCTCTAACACAGTCTGGGCCTCACTCCCCCTTTAACACAGTCAGGGCCTCACTCCCTCTAACACAGCCTGGGCCTCACTCCCCTGTTAACACAGTCTGCGCCTCACTCCCCCTCTAACACAGTCTGGGGCTCACTCCCCTGTTAACACCGTCTGCGCCTCACTCCCCCGTAACACAGTCTGGGCCTCACTCCCCCTAACACAGTCTGGGCCTCACTCCCCCTCTAACACAGTCTGCGACTCAGTCCCCTGTTAACACAGTCTGGGCCTCACTCCCCTGTTAACACAGTCTGGGCCTCACTCCCCCGTTAACACAGTCTGGGCCTCACTCCCCCTCTAACACAGTCTGGGCCTCACTCTCCCTCTAACACAGTCTGGGCCTCACTCTCCCTCTAACACAGTCTGGGCCTCACTCCCCCTCTAACACAGTCTGGGCCTCACTCTACCTCTAACACAGTCTGGGCCTCACTCCCCCGTTAACACAGTCTGGGCCTCACTCCCACTCTAACACAGTCTGGGCCTCACTCCCCTGTTAACACAGTCTGGGCCTCACTCCCCCTCTAACACAGTCTGGGCCTCACTCCCCCGTTAACACAGTCTGGGCCTCACTCCCCCTCTAACACAGTCTGGGCCTCACTCCCCTGTTAACACAGTCTGGGCCTCACTCCCCCTCTAACACAGTCTGGGCCTCACTCCTCTGTTAACAAAGTCTGGCCCTCACTCACCTTCTAACACAGTCTGGGCCTCACTCCTCTGTTAACAAAGTCTGGGCCTCACTCTCCCTCTAACACAGTCTGGGCCTCACTCCCCCTCTAACACAGTCTGGGCCTCACTCTCCCTCTAACACAGTCTGGGCCTCACTCCCCCTCTAACACAGTCTGGGCCTCACTCCCCCGTTAACACAGTCTGGGGCTCACTCCCCCTCTAACACAGTCTGGGCCCCACTCCCCCTCAAACACAGTCTGGGCCTCACTCCCCCTCTAACACAGTCTGGGCCTCACTCCCCCTCTAACACAATCTGGGCCTCACTCCCCCATAACTCAGTCTGGGCCTCAATCCCCCTCTAACACAGCCTGGGCCTCACTGCCCCCTAACACAGTCTGGGCCTCACTCCCACTCTAACACAGGCAGGGCCTCACTCCCCCTCTAACACATTCTGGGCCTCACTCCCCCTCTAACACAGTCTGGGCCTCACTCCCCCTCTAACACAGTCTGGGCCTCACTCCCCCTCTAACACAGTCTGGGCCTCATTCTCCCTCTTACACAGTCTGGGCCTCACTCCCCCTCTAACACATTCTGGGCCTCACTCCCCCTCTAACACAGTCTGGGCCTCACTCCCCCTCTAACACAGTCTGGGCCTCATTCTCCCTCTTACACAGTCTGGGCCTCACTCCCCCTCTAACACAGTCTGGGCCTCACTCCCCCTCTAACACAGACAGGGCCTCATTGATCCTAACACAGTCTGGTCCTCACTCCCCCTCTAACACAGTCTGGGCCTCATTCTCCCTCTTACACAGTCTGGGCCTCACTCCCCCTCTAACACAGTCTGGGCCTCACTCCCCCTCTTACACAGTCTGGGCCTCACTCCCCCTCTAACACAGTCTGGGCCTCACTCCCCCTCTAACACACTCTGGGCCTCACTCCCCCTCTAACACAGTCTGGGCCTCACTCCCCCTCTAACACAGTCTGGGCCTCACTCCCCCTGTAACGCAATCTGGGCCTCACTCCCCCTCTAACACAGTCTGGGCCTCACTCCCCCTCTAACACAGTCTGGGTCTCGCTCTCCCTCTAATACCGTCTGGGCCTCACTCCCCCTCTAACACAGTCTGGGCCTCACTCCCCCTCTAACACAGTCTGGGTCTCACTCCCCCTCTAACACAGGCTGGGCCTCACTCCCCCTCTAACACAGTCTGGGCCTCACACCCCGGTTAACACAGTCTGGGCCTCACTCTCCCTCTAACACAGTCTGGGCCTCACTCCCCCTCTAACACAGTCTGGGCCTCACTCCACTGTTAACACAGTCTTGGCCTCATTCCCCCTCTCACACTGTCTGGGCCTCACTCCCCCTCTATCACAGTCTGGGCCTCACTCCCCCTCTAACACAGTCAGGGCCTCACTCCCCCTCTAATACAGTCAGCGCTTCACTCCCCCACTAACACAGTCTGGGCCTCACTCGCCCATTAACACAGTCTGGGCCTCACTCCCCCTCTAACACAGTCTGGGCCACACTCCCCCTCTAACACAGTCTGGGCCTCACTGCCCCCTAACTCAGTCTGGGCCTCACTCCCCCTCTAACTCAGTCTGGGCCTCACTCCACCTCTAACACTATCTGGGCTTCACTCCCCCTCTAACACAGTCTGGACCTCAATCCCCCTCTAACACATTCTGGGCCTCACTCCCCTGTTAACACAGTCTGGGCCTCACTGCCCTGTTAACACAGCCTGGGCCTCACTCCCCCTCTAACTCAGTCTGGGCCTCACTCTCCCTCTAACACAATCTGGGCTTCACTCCTTCTCTAACACAGTCTGGGCCTCACTCCCCCTCTAACACAGTCTGGGCCTCACTCCCCCTCTAACACAGTCTGGGCCCCACTCTCCCTCTAACACAGTCTGGGCCTCACTCCCCCTCTAACACAGTCTGGGCGTCACTCCCCCTCTAACACAGTCTGGGCCTCACTCCCCCTTTAACACAGTCAGGGCCTCACTCCCCCTCTAACACAGTCTGGGCGTCACTCGCCCTCTAACACAGTCTGGGCCTCACTCCCCCTCTTACACAATCTGGGCCTCACTCCCCCTCTAACACAGTCTGGGCCTCACTCCCCCTCTCACACTGTCTGGGCCTCACTCTCCCTCTAACACAGTCTGGGCCACACTCCCCCTCTAACACAGTCAGGGCCTCACTCCCCCTCTAATACAGTCAGCGCTTCACTCCCCCACTAACACAGTCTGGGCCTCACTCGCCCATTAACACAGTCTGTGCCTCACTCCCCCCCAACACAGTCTGGGCCACACTCCCCCTCTAACACAGTCTGGGCCTCACTGCCCCCTAACTCAGTCTGGGCCTCACTCCCCCTCTAACTCAGTCTGGGCCTCACTCCACCTCTAACACAATCTGGGCTTCACTCCCCTTCTAACACAGTCTGGACCTTACTCCCCCTCTAACACATTCTGGGCCTCACTCCCCTGTTAACACAGTCTGGGCCTCACTCCCCTGTTAACACAGCCTGGGCCTCACTCCCCCTCTAACTCAGTCTAGGCCTCACTCTCCCTCTAACACAATCTGGGCTTCACTCCCCCTCTAACACAGTCTGGGCCTCACTCCCCCTTTAACACAGTCTGGGCCTCACTCCCCCTCTAACACAGTCTGGGCCCCACTCCCCCTCTAACACAGTCTGGGCCTCACTCCCCCTTTAACACAGTCTGGGCCTCACTCCCCCTTTAACACAGTCAGGGCCTCACTCCCTCTAACACAGCCTGGGCCTCACTCCCCTGTTAACACAGTCTGGGCCTCACTCTCCCTCTAACACAGTCTGGGCCACACTCCCCCTCTAACACAGTCTGGGCATCACTCCCCCTCTAACACAGCCTGGGCCTCACTTCCCCTCTAACACAGTCTGGGCCTCACTCCCCTGTTAACACAGTCTGGGCCTCACTCCCCTGTTAACACAGTCTGGGCCTCACTCCCCCTCTAACACAGTCTGGGCCTCACTCCCACTCTAACACAGTCTGGGCCTCACTCCCCCGTTAACAGAGTCTGGGCCTCACTCCCCCTCTAACACAGTCTGGGCCTCACTCCCCTGTTAACACAGTCTGGGCCTCACTCCCCCGTTAACAGAGTCTGGGCCTCACTCCCCCTCTAACACAGCCTGGGCCTCACTCCCCTGTTAACACAGTCTGTGCCTCGCTCACCCTCTAACACATTCTGGGCCTCACTGCCCCCTAACACAGTCTGGGCCTCACTCCCCTGTTAACACAGTCTGTGCCTCGCTCACCCTCTAACACAGTCTGTGCCTCACTCCCCTTCTAACACAGTCTGTGCCTCACTCCCCCTCTAACACAATCTGGGCTTCACTCCCCCTCTAACACAATCTGGGCCTCACTCCCCCTCTAACACAGTCTGGGCCTCACTCCTCCTCTAACACAGTCTGGGCCTCACTCCTCCTCTAACACAGTCTGGGCCTCACTCCCCCTCTTACACAGTCTGGCCCTCACTGCCCCTCTAACACAGTCTGGGCCTCACTCCCCTGTTAACACAGTCTGGGCCTCACTCTCCCTCCAACACAGTCTGTGCCTCACTCCCCCTCTAACACAGTCTGGGCCTCACTCCCCTGTTAACACATTCTGGGCCTCACTCCCCTGTTAACACAGTCTGGGCCTCACTCCCCCTCTAACACAGTCTGGGCCTCACTCCCCCCCTAACACAGTCTGGGCCTCACTCCCCCTCTAATACAGTCAGCGCTTCACTCCCCCACTAACACAGTCTGGGCCTCACTCCCCCTCTAACTCAGTCTGGGCCTCACTCCACCTCTAACACAATCTGGGCTTCACTCCCCCTCTAACACAGTCTGGACCTCACTCCCCCTCTAACACATTCTGGGCCTCACTCCCCTGTTAACACAGTCTGGGCCTCACTCCCCTGTTAACACAGCCTGGGCCTCACTCCCCCTCTAACTCAGTCTAGGCCTCACTCTCCCTCTAACACAATCTGGGCTTCACTCCTTCTCTAACACAGTCTGGGCCTCACTCTCCCTCTAACACAATCTGGGCTTCACTCCCCCTCTAACACAGTCTGGGCCTCAGTCCCCCTCTAACACAGTCAGGGCCTCACTCCCCCTCTAACACATTCTGGGCCTCACTCCCCCTCTAACATAGTCTGGGCCTCAAACCCCTGTTAACACAGTCTGGGCCTCACTCCCCCGTTAACACAGTCTGGGCATCACTCCCCCTCTAACGCAGTCTGGGCCTCACTCCCCTGTTAACACAGTCTGGGCCTCACTCCCCCTCTAACACAGTCTGGGCCTCACTCCCCTGTTAACACAGTCTGGGCCTCACTCCCGCGTTAACACAGTCTGGGCCTCACTCCCCCTCTAACACAGTCTGGGCCTCACTCCCCTGTTAACACAGTCTGGGCCTCACTCCCCCTCTAACACATTCTCGGCCTCACTCTCCCTCTAACACAGTCTGGGCCTCACGCCCCCTCTAACACAGTCTGTGCCTCACTCCCCCTCTAACACAGTCAGGGCTTCACTCCCCCCTAAAACAGTCTGGACCTCACTCCCCCTCTAACAGACTCTGGGCCTCACTCCCCCGTTAACACAGTCTGGACCTCACTCCCCCTCTAACAGACTCTGGGCCTCACTCCCCCTCTAACACAGGCAGGGACTCACTCCCCCTCTAACACAGTCTGGGCCTCACTCCCCCTCTAACACAGTCTGGGCCTCACTCCCCCTCTAACAGACTCTGGGCCTCACTCGCCCTCTAACATAGTCTGGGCCTCACTCCCCCTCTAACACAGGCAGGGCCTCACTCCCCCTCTAACACAGTCTGGGCCTCACTCCCCCTCTAACACAGTCTGGGCCTCACTCCCCTCCTAACACAGTCAGGGCCTCACTCCCCCTCTAACACAGTCTGGGCCTCACTCCCCCTCTAACACAGGCAGGGCCTCACTCCCCCTCTAACACAGTCTGGGCCTCACTCCCCCTCTAACACAGTCTGGGCCTCACTCCCCCTCTAACACAGTCTGGGCCTCATTCTCCCTCTTACACAGTCTGGGCCTCACTCCCGCTCTAACGCAGTCTGTGCCTCACTCCCCCTCTAACACAGTCTGGGCCTCACTCCCCCTCTAACACAGTCTGGGCCTCATTCTCCCTCTTACACAGTCTGGGCCTCACTCCCCCTCTAACACAGACAGGGCCTCATTGATCCTAACACAGTCTGGGCCTCACTCCCCCTCTTACACAGTCTGGGCCTCACTCCCGCTCTAACACAGTCTGGGCCTCACTCCCCCTCTAACACAGTCTGGGCCTCATTCTCCCTCTTACACAGTCTGGGCCTCATTCTCCCTCTTACACAGTCTGGGCCTCACTCCCCCTCTAACACAGACAGGGCCTCATTGATCCTAAGACAGTCTGGGCCTCACTCCCCCTCTAACACAGTCTGGGCCTCACTCTCCCTCTAACACAGTCTGGGCCTCATTCCCCCTCTAACACAGTCTGGGCCTCACTCCCCCTCTAACACAGTCTGGGCCTCACTCCCCCTCTAACACAGTCTGGGCCTCACTCCCCCTCTAACACAGTCTGTGCCTCACTCCCCCTCTAACACAGTCTGGGCCTCACTCCCCCTCTAACACAGTCTGGGCCTCACTCTCCCTCTAACACAGTCTGGGCCTCACTCCCCCTCTAACACAGTCTGGGCCTCACTCCCCTGTTAACACAGTCTTGGCCTCACTCCCCCTCTCACACAGTCTGGGCCTCACTCCCCCTCTAATACAGTCTGGGCCTCACTCCCCCCTAACACAGTCTGGCCCTCACTCCCCCTCTAACACAGTCAGCGCCTCACTCCCCCTCTAATACAGTCAGCGCTTCACTCCCCCACTAACACAGTCTGGGCCTCACTCCCCCCCTAACACAGTCTGGGCCACACTCCCCCTCTAACGCAGTCTGTGCCTCACTCCCCCTCTAACACAGTCTGGGCCTCACTGCCCCCTAACTCAGTCTGGGCCACACTCCCCCTCTAATACAGTCTGGGCATCACTCCCCCTCTAACACAGCCTGGGCCTCACTGCCCCCTAACACAGTCTGGGCCTCACTCCCCCTCTAACACAGTCTGGGCCTCACTCCCCCTCTAACACAGTCTGGGCCTCACTCCCCCACTAACACAGTCTGGGCCTCACTCCCCCCTAACACAGTCTGGGCCTCACTCTCCCTCTAACACAATCTGGGCTTCACTCCCCCTCTAACACAGTCTGGGCCTCACTCCCCCTCTAACACAGTCTGGGCCTCACTCCCCCTCTCACACAGTCTGGGACTCACTCCCCTGTTAACACAGTCTGGGCCTCACTCTCCCTCTAACACAATCTGGGCTTCACTCCCCCTCTAACACAGTCTGGGCCTCACTCCCACTCTAACACAGTCTGGGCCTCACTCCCCCTCTAACACAGTCTGGGCCTCACTCCCCCTCTCACACAGTCTGGGCCTCACTCCCCCTCTAACAAAGTCTGGGCCTCACTCCCCCTCTAACACAGTCTGTCCCTCACTCCCCCTCTAACACAGTCTGTCCCTCACTCCCCCTCTAACACAGTCTGGGCCTCACTCCCCCTCTAACACAGTCTGGGCCTCATTCCCCCCTAACACAGTCTGGGCCTCACTCTCCCTCTAACACAATCTGGGCTTCACTCCCCCTCTAACACAGTCTGGGCCTCACTCCCCTGTTAACACAGTCTGGGCCTCACTCTCCCTCTAACACAATCTGGGCTTCACTCCCCCTCTAACACAGTCTGGGCCTCACTCCCCCTCTAACACAGTCTGGGCCTCACTCCCCCTCTAACACAGTCTGGGCCTCACTCCCCCTCTCACACAGTCTGGGACTCACTCCCCTGTTAACACAGTCTGGGCCTCACTCTCCCACTAACACAATCTGGGCTTCACTCCCCCTCTAACACAGTCTGGGCCTCACTCCCACTCTAACACAGTCTGGGCCTCACTCCCCCTCTAACACAGTCTGGGCCTCACTCCCCCTCTCACACAGTCTGGGCCTCACTCCCCCTCTAACACAGTCTGGGCCTCACTCCCCCTCTAACACAGTCTGTCCCTCACTCCCCCTCTAACACAGTCTGGGCCTCACTCCCCCTCTAACACAGTCTGGGCCTCACTCCCCTGTTAACACAGTCTGGGCCTCACTCCCCCTCTAATACAGTCTGGGCCTCAGTCCCCCTCTAACACAGTCAGGGCCTCACTCCCCCTCTAATACAGTCAGCGCTTCACTCCCCCACTAACACAGTCTGGGCCTCACTCGCCCATTAACACAGTCTGGGCCACACTCCCCCTCTAACACAGTCTGGGCCTCACTGCCCCCTAACTCAGTGTGGGCCACACTCCCCCTCTAACACAGTCTGTGCCTCACTCCCCCTCTAACACAGTCTGGACCTCACTCCCCCTCTAACACATTCTGGGCCTCACTCCCCTGTTAACACAGTCTGGGCCTCACTCCCCTGTTAACACAGCCTGGGCTCACTCACCCTCTAACTCAGTCTGGGCCTCACTCTCCCTCTAACACAATCTGGGCTTCACTCCTTCTCTAACACAGTCTGGGCCTCACTCTCCCTCTAACACAGTCAGGGCCTCACTCCCTCTAACACAGCCTGGGCCTCACTCCCCTGTTAACACAGTCTGGGCCTCACTCTCCCTCTAACACAGCCTGGGCCTCACTCCCCTGTTAACACAGTCTGGGCATCACTCCCCCTCTAACACAGCCTGGGCCTCACTGCCCCCTAACACAGTCTGGGCCTCACTCCCCCTCTAACACAGTCTGGGCCTCACTCCCCTGTTAACACAGTCTGGGCCTCACTCTCCCTCTAACACAGTCTGGGCTTCACTCCCCCTCTAACACAGTCTGGGCCTCACTCCCCCTCTAACACAGTCTGGCCCTCACTCCCCCTCTAACACAGTCTGGGCCTCACTCCCCTGTTAACACAGTCTGGGCCTCACTCTCCCTCCAACACAGTCTGTGCCTCACTCCCCCTCTAACACAGTCTGGGCCTCTCTCCCCTGTTAACACAGTCTTGGCCTCACTCCCCCGTTAACACAGTCTGGGCCTCACTCCCCCTCTAACACAGTCTGGGACTCACTCCCCTGTTAACACAGTCTGGGCCTCACTCCCTCGTTAACGCAGTCTGGGCCTCACTCCCCCTCTAACACAGTCTGGGCCTCACTCACCCTCTAACACATTCTGGGCCTCACTGCCCCCTAACACAGTCTGGGCCTCACTCACCCTCTAACACAGTCTGGGCCTCACTCCCCTGTTAACACAGTCTGGGCCTCACTCTCCCTCTAACACATTCTGGGCCTCAGTCCCCCTCTAACACAGTCTGGGCCTCACTCACCCTCTTACACATTCTGGGCCTCACTGCCCCCTAACACAGTCTGGGCCTCACTCCCCTGTTAACACAGTCTGGGCCTCACTCTCCCTCTAACACATTCTGGGCCTCAGTCCCCCTCTAACACAGTCTGGGCCTCACTCTCCCTCTTACACATTCTGGGCCTCACTCCCCGTCTAACACAGTCTGGGCCTCACTCACCCTCTAACACATTCTGGGCCTCACTGCCCCCTAACACAGTCTGTGCCTCACTCCCCCTCTAACACAGTCTGTGCCTCACTCCCCCTCTAACACAGTCTGTGCCTCACTCACCCTCTAACACATTCTGGGCCTCACTCCCCCTCTAACACAGTCTGGGCCTCACTCACCCTCTAACACATTCTGGGCCTCACTGCCCCCTAACACAGTCTGTGCCTCACTCCCCCTCCAACACAGTCTGGGCCTCACTCTCCCTCTAACACAGTATGTGCCTCACTCCCCCTCTAACACAGTCTGGGCCTCACTCCCCCTCTAACACAGTCTGTGCCTCACTCCCCCTCTAACACATTCTGGGCCTCACTGCCCCCTAACACAGTCTGTGCCTCACTCCCCCTCTAACACAGTCTGTGCCTCACTCCCCCTCTAACACAGTCTGGGCCTCACTCCCCCTCTCACACAGTCTGGGCCTCACTCCCCCTCTAACACAGTCTGGGCCTCACTCCCCTGTTAACACAGTCTGGGCCTCACTCCCCCTCTAATACAGTCTGGGCCTCAGTCCCCCTCTAACACAGTCAGGGCCTCACTCCCCCTCTAATACAGTCAGCACTTCACTCCCCCACTAACACAGTCTGGGCCTCACTCGCCCATTAACACAGTCTGGGCCACACTCCCCCTCTAACACAGTCTGGGCCTCACTGCCCCCTAACTCAGTGTGGGCCACACTCCCCCTCTAACACAGTCTGTGCCTCACTCCCCCTCTAACACAGTCTGGACCTCACTCCCCCTCTAACACATTCTGGGCCTCACTCCCCTGTTAACACAGTCTGGGCCTCACTCCCCTGTTAACACAGCCTGGGCTCACTCACCCTCTAACTCAGTCTGGGCCTCACTCTCCCTCTAACACAATCTGGGCTTCACTCCTTCTCTAACACAGTCTGGGCATCACTCTCCCTCTAACACAGTCAGGGCCTCACTCCCTCTAACACAGCCTGGGCCTCACTCCCCTGTTAACACAGTCTGGGCCTCACTCTCCCTCTAACACAGCCTGGGCCTCACTCCCCTGTTAACACAGTCTGGGCATCACTCCCCCTCTAACACAGTCTGGGCCTCACTGCCCCCTAACACAGTCTGGGCCTCACTCCCCCTCTAACACAGTCTGGGCCTCACTCCCCTGTTAACACAGTCTGGGCCTCACTCTCCCTCTAACACAATCTGGGCTTCACTCCCCCTCTAACACAGTCTGGGCCTCACTCCCCCTCTAACACAGTCTGGCCCTCACTCCCCCTCTAACACAGTCTGGGCCTCACTCCCCTGTTAACACAGTCTGGGCCTCACTCTCCCTCCAACACAGTCTGTGCCTCACTCCCCCTCTAACACAGTCTGGGCCTCACTCCCCTGTTAACACAGTCTTGGCCTCACTCCCCCGTTAACACAGTCTGGGCCTCACTCCCCCTCTAACACAGTCTGGGACTCACTCCCCTGTTAACACAGTCTGGGCCTCACTCCCTCGTTAACGCAGTCTGGGCCTCACTCCCCCTCTAACACAGTCTGGGCCTCAGTCCCCCTCTAACACAGTCTGGGCCTCACTCACCCTCTAACACATTCTGGGCCTCACTCTCCTGTTAACACAGTCTGGGCCTCACTCTCCCTCTAACACATTCTGGGCCTCAGTCCCCCTCTAACACAGTCTGGGCCTCACTCACCCTCTTACACATTCTGGGCCTCACTGCCCCCTAACACAGTCTGGGCCTCACTCCCCTGTTAACACAGTCTGGGCCTCACTCTCCCTCTAACACATTCTGGGCCTCAGTCCCCCTCTAACACAGTCTGGGCCTCACTCTCCCTCTTACACATTCTGGGCCTCACTGCCCCCTAACACAGTCTGGGCCTCACTCCCCTTCTAACACAGTCTGGGCCTCACTCACCCTCTAACACATTCTGGGCCTCACTGCCCCCTAACACAGTCTGTGCCTCACTCACCCTCTAACACATTCTGGGCCTCACTCCCCGTCTAACACAGTCTGGGCCTCACTCACCCTCTAACACATTCTGGGCCTCACTGCCCCCTAACACAGTCTGTGCCTCACTCCCCCTCTAACACAGTCTGTGCCTCACTCCCCCTCTAACACAGTCTGTGCCTCACTCACCCTCTAACACATTCTGGGCCTCACTCCCCCTCTAACACAGTCTGGGCCTCACTCACCCTCTAACACATTCTGGGCCTCACTGCCCCCTAACACAGTCTGTGCCTCACTCCCCCTCTAACACAGTCTGGGCCTCACTCTCCCTCTAACACAGTCTGTGCCTCACTCCCCCTCTAACACAGTCTGGGCCTCACTCCCCCTCTAACACAGTCTGTGCCTCACTCCCCCTCTAACACAGTCTGTGCCTCACTCCCCCTCTAACACAGTCTGGGCCTCACTCCCCCTCTAACACAGTCTGTGCCTCACTCCCCCTCTAACACAGTCTGTGCCTCACTCGCCCTCTAACACAATCTGGGCTTCACTCCCCCTCTAACACAGTCTGGGCCTCACTCCCCCTCTAACACAGTCTGGGCCTCACTCCCCCCTAACACAGTCTGGGCCTCACTCACCCTCTAACACAGTCTTTGCCTCACTCCCCCTCTTACACAGTCTGGCCCTCACTCCCCCTCTAACACTGTCTGGGCCTCACTCCCCTGTTAACACAGTCTGGGCCTCACTCCCCCTCTAACACAGTCTGGCCCTCACTCCCCATCTAACACAGTCTGGGCCTCACTCTCCCATTAACACAGTCTGGGCCTCACTCCCCCGTTAACACAGTCTGGGCCTCACTCCCCCTCTAAAACAGTCTGGGCCTCACTCCCCCTCTAAAACAGTCTGGGCCTCACTCCCCCTCTTACACAGTCTGGGCCTCACTCCCCTGTTAACACAGTCTGGGCCTCACTCCCCCGTTAACACAGTCTGGGCCTCACTCCCCATCTAACACAGTCTGGGCCTCACTCCCCCTCTAACACAGTCTGGGCCTCACTCCCCTGTTAACACAGTCTGGGCCTCACTCCCCCGTTAACACAGTCTGGGCCTCAGTCTCCCTCTAACACAGTCTGGGCCTCACTCCCCTGTTAACACAGTCTGGGCCTCACTCTCCCTCTAACACAGTCTGGGCCTCACTCCCCCGTTAACACAGTCTGGGCCTCACTCCCCATCTAACACAGTCTGGGCCTCACTGCCCCCTAACACAGTCTGGGCCTCACTCCCCCGTTAACACAGTCAGGGCTTCACTCCCCCCTAAAACAGTCTGGACCTCACTCCCCCTCTAACAGACTCTGGGCCTCACTCCCCCTCTAACACATTCTGGGCCTCACTCCCCCTCTAAAACAGTCTGGGCCTCACTGCCCCCCAACACAGTCAGGGCCTCACTCCCCCTCTTACACAGTCAGGGCCTCACTCCCCCTCTAACACAGTCTGGGCCTCACTCCCCCTCTAACACAGTCTGGGCCTCACTCTCCCTCTAACACAGTCTGGGCCTCACTCCCCCGTTAACACAGTCTGGGCCTCACTCCCCCTCTAACACAGTCTGGTCCTCACTCCCCCTCTAACACAGTCTGGTCCTCACTCCCCCTCTAACACAGTCTGGTCCTCACTCCCCCTCTAACACAGTCTGGTCCTCACTCCCCCTCTAACACAGTCTGGGCCTCACTCCCCCTCTAACACAGTCTGGGCCTCACTCCCCCTCTAACACAGTCTGGGCCTCACTCCCCCTCTAACACAGTCTGGGCCTCACTCCCCCTCTAACACAGTCTGGGCCTCACTCCCCCGTTAACACAGTCTGGGCCTCACTCCCCCTCTAACACAGTCTGGGCCTCACTCCCCCTCTTACACAGTCTGGGTCTCACTCCCCCTCTAACACAGTCTGGGCCTCACTCCCCCTCTAACACAATCTTGGCCTCAATCCCCCATTAACGCAATCTGAGTCTCATTCTCTCATTAACACACTCTGGGCCTCACTTACCCCACCCCCCTCCCCCCCAGTATCCCATTCCCCTGTATATCACTAAATGGTGACTAGAGCCTCTCCTTCCCCAATGTTTGCTGTTTTCTCACAAGGATCCTGCCTTGCTCAGAAGGTTCCAGACAATTGCTTTGCACAATAGTAATTCAATTCTTTTTCTGTTTCCTGTTTTAGCTGGTGCTCCCGGAATATTCCATCCATGGTCTGTTCTGTGTAATGTTCATGTGTGCGGGGGAATGGGTGACACTTGGCCTGAACATCCCCCTGCTATTCTATCATCTATGGAGGTGAGTTGCTGGAAGCAGGTTTTATACTTGGCAGTTAACTGTTCCCTGGTGCATTCTCCATGGCAATGCCTCTACCAATCAGAGCCCACTTTGAAACCAATCAGCACTCTCTTCTCATGCAGTATAAATTGTTGTTCCCTTTACAATTGGCATTCTTGCGAATCTGTCCTGATGAGTGCAAGATTAAAAGCTTCGACAGCATGTCACTTTTTTCAGCAAAACTCAAGTTCTGTACTACCAAACAACAATTTATACTGCATAAGAAAAGGGGTACTGATGGGTTGGCAAGTCAGCTTTGATTGGTCGAGATGTTGCCATGGCGAACGCACCGAGGAGCTGTTGTCCCCCAGGCTTTTGTTTATTCAAAATAAAGACGCGATGCCTGGACATGTTCCTTTTGCTTGCATGTATGAACATATGTAGCTTCAAGCATGTGTAAGTGAGCCACATTTCGAGCCTAACCGGTAATCTTAAATTGGTTGTTACTGTAATTCTGAGCACACTCGGGATTGTTCAGCAGGTGCTGTCCAGTTGTGGAATCACATCTAACGTTAGATGTGAGTTTTCCAAGCACAGGCTGGTTGTATTCGGTCTGCCTGTTATGAACAGTCAATGGGGCGTATCACCTAAGGATATGGCATCACACCGGCACCGAAATCCACATAACCACATTACTCGTCTGTGTGGTCGGCAGAATGCCTTTTTGGCTTGACGGCAGCACCTGGTCCATGGCGAATACCATCCGTGTTCCCACTGCATTGTCGCAGTATGAAACAGCTAGTTTCACCTGTTGCTCAGATTCCTTCACCTTCGTGAACACTATGCGTGGCCTGTATATCAGCAGCAATGGCCAGTCCATTTGTTAGAAGCAGTTCACAGAAGGATTGCAAGACTAAGACCTGGAATGGGCGGGTTGTCTTATGAGGACAGATTAGGCTTGTATCCACTGGAGTTTAGAAGAGTAAGAGGTGACTTAATTGAAGCATTTAAGATCCTGAGGGGACTTGACAGGGTGCAGGTGGAGAGGATGTTTCCTATTGTACGAGAATGTAGAACCAGGGGTCACTGTTTAAAAATAAGGGGTCACTCACTGAAGACGGAGATGAGGAGAAATTTTTTCTCCCTGAGGATGAGAGTCTTTGGAACTCTCTTCCTCACGATGCGGTGGAAGCAGAGCCTTTAAATATTTTTAAGGCAGAGGTGGATAGATTCTTGTTAAGCAATGGGGGTGAAAGGTTATCGGCAGCAGGCGGGATGCAGATTTCAGGTCACAATCAGAATGGCGGAGCAGGCTCGAGGGGCCGAATGGCCTCCTCCTGCTCCTCGTTCGTGTGTGCCCGTTTAGACAGTGCGGACCCACTCACTAATGTGCCGATCAGGGAAGCCGTAGACAATTGCTGTGTGTCACGTTATCGTGGCGATCCAGACACGCGGCCATCGTCTGCATCTGTATTCATTGAACTGACGAACTTAGCAACTCGTGCAGTTGGGTTCAGTGTTAACAGCGCCACGTATGCCCAAATAGATAGGTGTTGCCGTGGGATCCCAGCTCCTGTCCACGTTTTCATCAGTTTCCATGAGAAACGTGTTTTCGATGGAATGACCCCTGACCTCCTGCTTCTTGGCACATTTCTGACATGTGGATGAGGCATTCGCTACATTCACACGCGCGTAAGAATATCCGGACCGACTTTAACGGGCTCCATCCTGCACTCATATTCACCTTTGAAAGGGAGCAGTCAGATGAACCCCCTGTCCTTGACGTGCTGGTTGAGATATCTGCCCGGGCCTTCTCTACCAGTGTCTACCTCCAGCCCACCTCCGCTGCTCAATATACGCGTTGGGGGTTCCTGCAGCTCCACGCGCTACGAGATTGGCCTCACCTTCAATCTCGTAAGTAAGGACCGAGCCATTTGCTCACCGTGCAACTTTGATACTGAACTAGGCCATGTCCAAGGACCCCCCCACCCGAAGCCCACCCGCCACCACCACCCCCCACCGCCCCCACCCCCGCGGGATACTGGCTACCCTGCTCACGTCGTGCTTGCTGTGCATTGCACAATCTCACGAATGGGCCCAGGGCTCCGAATCTCGAACCTGAAAAGTGCCCAGTCTGCCTCAGGTTACCGGCGATGGGTAAGGCCTCAGAAACATTCGAGCAACAGGCGAAGCTGCCTGTTACTTTGCAGTACCAACACAGGCGCCCTTCCCCATTACCGGGACGCTGCCGTCGAGCCGAAAAGGCATTCTGCCTGTCACGGAAGTGAGTGACATGGTATATGACTTTCAGTGCCGGTGTGATGTCAGGGATGTAGGTCGTGCAGTCCAACAACTGGTGGATCGTATCAAACGGCATGTCCCTGCGGCTGTTCCCAATAGGCAAGTTACTGACTACTCAGTCAGTCCGTGCTTACACATCTCAGAAAATAGTCTCCAACGTTAGATGTGATTCCGCGATCGGACAGCACTTACTGAACAATCCCGAGTGCGCCAGGAATTACTTTGACAACCAATTTAAGATTATCATTCAGGCTCACAATGTGCCTCACTTACACTTGCTAGAAGATACGTATATCCATGCCCAGGGGACCTGTACTCTGCAGGCAAAAGGAACATGCCCAGGAATAAACAAAAGCCTGGGGGACAATAGTTCCTGGGTGCATTCTCCTTGGCAATGCCTCTACCAATCAGAGCTAACTTGCCAACCAACCAGCACTTCGTCTCATGCAATATGAGGTGTATTTCCCTTTGAAATTTGGTATTCTTGTCTTTGTCCTGATGAGTTCAAAATGAAAAGGCTTCAGCACTGCTCAAATTCTGTACCACTAAGGGACTAAGATTAAAGATCCCTCTACATTGTCCCCATCAAACACTCCCAGGACAGGTACAGCACGGAGTTGGATACAGATTAAAGATCCCTCTACATTGTCCCCATCAAACACTCCCAGGACAGGTACAGCACGGGGTAACATACAGGGTAAAGCTCCCTCTACACTGTCCCCATCAAACACTCCCAGGGCAGGTACAGCACGGGGTTAGATACAGAGGAAAGCTCCTTCTACACCGTCCCCATCAAACACTCCCAGGGCAGGTACAGCACGGGGTTAGATACAGAGGAAAGCTCCTTCTACACCGTCCCCATCAAACACTCCCAGGGCAGGTACAGCACGGGGTTAGATACAGAGGAAAGCTCCTTCTACACCGTCCCCATCAAACACTCCCAGGACAGGTACAGCACGGGGTTAGAGAGAGAGGAAAGCTCCCTCTACACTGTCCCCATCAAACACTCATGGTCCGGACAGCATGGTCAGTGGAACTCAGCTTGCAGCCACCTGCCCTTGTTCTAACCTGAACCCAGGGAAACAGAGAGTGAGTTCCAGTGCTTTGGGTGGTGAAGCTTTGTGAAGTTAAACCCCAGCCCTCCCCACACACAGGATCCAGTCTGTTAATTGGTTGCAGCATCTGCTGTCACCCTGTTATTGCTCTGTTTCTAGTGATTGTTTGGTGTGCTTTATTGTGGTTGGGTATTCCCATAAACCAGTCCTCTGGCCCTGACTCTGTCTGTCTCTCTCTGCAGGTATTTCCACCGCCCTGCTGATGGGTCAGAGTTACTCTATGACCCAGCCTCAGTAATGAGTGCCGAAATCCTGAACTATTACCAGAAAGAATCGTGGTGCAAGCTCTGCTTCTATCTCATCTCCTTCTTCTACTACCTGTACAGGTAAGAGTGAGGGGCCCACTCACGCTCAGAGGCTGTGGGGCGAGGGGGGGGATGGTGGGGCAGGGCTTCGACAGACAATCGCAAGGCGTGGCAACTCAGAATTGGACCTGGCTCAAAATCAGCAACTGAGAGAGGAACAAGGAGAGATTATTGATGCTGCTGGGGAACTGACCCCATCACTTAATGCCAGTTTCCTCCATGTCTCTCCCCTGCCTCTCGCTCTCTCTGCCATTCTCTCTCTCTCTCTCTCTGTCTGGCTCTCTGTCTGTCTGTCTCTCTGTCTCTCTCTCTCTATCTGTCTGTCTGGCTCTCTCTCTCTCTCTCTCTCTCTCTCTCTGTCTGGCTCTCTGTCTGTCTGGCTCTCTGTCTGTCTGTCTCTGTCTCTCTCTCTCTCTGTCTGTCTGTCTGGCTCTCTGTCTGTCTGTCTCTCTGTCTCTGTCTCTCTGTCTGTCTGTCTCTCTGTCTGTCTCTCTCTGTCTGTCTGGCTCTCTTTGTCTCTCTCTCTCTCTCTGTCTCTGTCTATCTCTGCCTCTCCCTCTCCCTCTCTCTCTCTCTCTGTCTGGCTCTCTCTCTGTCTGTCTGTCTGTCTGTCTCTCTGTCTCTCTCTCTCTCTCTCTCTTTGCCTCACACTCTCTCTCTCTCACTCTCTCTCTGTCTCTCACTGTCTATCTCTTTTTGAGTGTGTGTGAGTGTATGTGTGTGTGCGAGTGTGTATGTGTATGTGCATGTGTGCACTTATGTGAGTGAGTGTGTGCATGCACATGAGTGTGTCTGCATGAGAGTGGATGCAAGCGTATGTGAGCTTATTTCATCCTTTCATAAGATGTGGGCTTCGCTGGCTGGGCCAGCATTTATTGCCCATCCCTAATTGCCCTTGAGAAGGTGGTGGTGAGCTGCCTTCTTGAGCCGCTGCAGTCCATGTGGTGTAGGTACACCCACTGCGCTGTTAGGGAGCAAGTTCCAGGATTTTGACCCAGTGACAGTGAAGGAACGGCCGATATATTTCCAAGTCAGGATGGTGAGTGACTTGGAGGGGAGCTTCCTG
This sequence comes from Carcharodon carcharias, assembly GCF_017639515.1. NCBI lineage: Eukaryota > Metazoa > Chordata > Chondrichthyes > Lamniformes > Lamnidae > Carcharodon > Carcharodon carcharias. Next base: position 2,536,641 of record NW_024470758.1, read on the forward strand.
GTGGTGGTGTTCCCATATGTCTGCTGCCCTTGTCCTTCTAGGTGGTAGAGGTCGCAGGTTTAGAAGGTGCTGACAAAGAAGCCTTGGTGAGTTGCTGCAGTGCATCTTGTAGCTGGTACACAGGTGAAAGAAAAGGTGGAGGGGTAGCTCTGTTAATAAAGGATGTCATTGTTACAATAGAGAGAAATGACCTTAGTTCTAATGATGTAGATAATGAATCAGTTTGGGTAGAGATGAGAAATAGTAAAGGTAGCAAGTCACTTGTGGGAGTAGTTTATAGGTCTCCTAACAGTAAGCACACTCTAGGATGGAGCATACAGGAAGAAATAATGAGAGCTTGTCAGAAAGGTATGGCAAAGTCATGGGTGATTTTGTTCTACATATAGATTGTATGAATCAGCTTGGCAAAGATAGCCTGGAAGATGAGCTCAGAGGGAGTTTTCGGGACAGTTTCTAGAGCAACACATTCTAGAGCCAACCAGAGAGCAGGCTATTCTAGATCTGGTAATGTGCAACGAGAGAGGATTAATTAGTGACCTCATAATTAAGGCACCCCTCGGTAGCAGTGGTGATAACATGACTGAAATCCGCATTCAGTTCCGAGGAAGAGCAAGGTGGGTCTAAGACTAGTGTTTTGAACTTAAAAAGTGCAATTAGGAGGGTATGAAGATGGAGCTGGCTGAATTGAACTGGGAAATTGGGTTAAGGGATAAATCAGTAGAGGTGCAGTAGCAGACATTTAAGGAAATACTTCATATAACCCAGCGATGATACGTCCTAGTACGAAAGAAAGACTCTAAAGGAAGGATAGACCATTCAAAGCTCATTATGGAAGTTAAAGATAGTATCAAATTGAAAGAAAAAAATGTACAAGTCTTCAAAGATTAGAGGCAGCTCAGAAAATTGAACAGAATAGAAAAAAAAACAGCAACGAATGGCTATTTAAAAATGAGGGAGAAATTAGGGTACAAGAGAAAGCTAGTTAGAAATATAAAAACAGATAGTGAGAGGTTCTACAAGTATTTAAAATGGAAAAGCGTAAGTAAAGTGAATGTTGGTCCTCTGGAGGATGAGAATGGGGAATTAATAATGGAAAATAAAGAAATGGTGGATGAATTGAACAGATACTTTATGTTCGTCTTCGCTGTAGAGGATACAAATAACATCCCAGAAATACGTGTGTGTCAAGTGAAAGGGAGGAACGTAAAACAATTACCGTCACCAGGGAAAGGGCACTGAGAAGATTATTAGAAATAAAAGCTGACAGGTCCCGATGGACTTCATCCTGGGGTCTTTAAATAAGTGGCTGCTGAGAAAGTAGATGCATTCGTTTTAATTTTCCAATATTCCCGAGGCTCTGGGAAGGTACCATCAGATAGGAGGGGGACAGAAAGCAGGAAACTACAGGCCAATGTAACACCTGTCAGAGGGAAAAATGCTGGTACCTATTATTAAGGAGGCTATAGCAAGGCACTTAGAAAATCTCAATCCAATCAGGCAGAGTCTACATGGTTTAGTGAAAGGGAAATCATGTTTGGCTATTTCGTTAGAGTTCTTTGAGGAAGTAACATGTAACAAGGATGAAGGGGAACCTGTAGATGTGGATTTGACAAGGTGCCACATCAAAGGTTAATACATAAAGTAAGAACTCAAGGTTTAGGGG